>NW_010156308.1:64426-83476 GCF_000695765.1 Mesitornis unicolor
CAGAAATGTATACGAACACAGACTGAATTATGATGAGATTTATTAGTTTGGAAAAGATTTCTATATGAGGATGCACAGAGATCTTTGCTCCATTCTGATCTTCAGCCTCAGAAAGAAGACTGAGTCATGAGTGAAAACTACTTCTAACAGGAAATGGATGTGAAGGAGAACAAAATAACAGATAATAATTTATGCAGGTCACTCATGAAACCTGGGAGGTGTTGGGCAAACCTTTGGCTTACAAAAATGTGTAAGGAGGTGAAAGCGTGTCTCTTTCTCAGCTCCTGTTTTAACCACAAATTGCAAAAAATGTAGGTGTGTATTTTCCGCACACCTTGCTAGGTATCTGTGGAAGCATCAGCATAGGCAGAAAATGGCTATATTATTGGCATAACCCTCGACATTCTAGCCTGAGGACCTATAGTGAATGATATCTTCTCCTCTGGAGTCAAAGTTGCCTCTCTCCTCTGCTCTGCTGGAGCTTGGCTTTCCTGTGTCTTATGAAAGTCAGATTATGATGGCTCAAAGAAAGAACACAATTTAGTAAGGGAAAATAATCTGTAAGTCATTAGTAATAGCTAAGTCTCTACTGAATTACAATTTTGCCAGTCTGTTTTCATAAGAGGTACTAACATGTGAAAGCAAAAATACTAAATCTCACTCAGGAATCTATAGTTGAAGTAAAGAGCCAAAGAGTCGGATTTTCACATAGAGTTTTGAGTGTTGCAGGTAGGAGAAGCAGCTGTAGAAGCACTGTGGTGATCCAAGATTGCACATTTATGAAGAGAGAAATCCTGGTAGCTGCTCTAGAAATCCAAGGGTTGGGTGTTTTCCCCCTCCCCATTTAAGTGTGGCACAACATTAGTGGAATGGGAATTTATAGTCCTGTAACAGTTTACAGCTTCTAAATTGAGCCTCATGACTTTGCCTCAGCAAATGTCTGTCAGTGGCAGTATTTGTATTACAAATTCTATTCAATTTATTTTTTCAGTGTAGAATATGAAAGTCCTATTAGTGACATTTTAGAGCATGTTCCATCAGTTTAGCAAAGATTGAAGAAACAGAGACTGAATAATGGTAGAAGGAAAAGCTGGAGGGAATCCAGATGGACCTTTTACTTCCTCAGTTTGGTATAAAAATTGTTAAGAGAGTGGGCGATTGCAGTCAGACTGTAGAATATAATATGTAAGGCACTGACCTGTTTTTGAATGACTTTCTCAAGCTCCTCCTTAATGAAGTCTGTGTTTTGTTATTGCAAAGGGAAAGTTGGGGTCAACTTTATGTATGCTCTTTTGCTTTGTGTGTAACTCTAGTTAACTCTTTCCTAAAAAACAGGCTAGATGCCAGAACTTTTCAGGAAGCATTATGTGAAACAATGTTTCATGAATTTTAACATAGTGTGAATAGTTTCTAATTTACTTTCAAAGAGGGACTATCAAATGATTTCTAAATAAGCAAGCTTTGTGCATCACAGTGCACCCACTGTATGGCATAACAAGTAGTATCAGCTATAACTGTGCTGGATGAGAGATGCACAAATGCCCAGAGCCAAAGGAAAAACTGCTATTTCATTCACACTAATACAAGAAGGAAGGTGTAAATACAGGGCCTGTACCATAGACCGTTGTTTCCTCCCTTCCTGCTCCTTCTGCCTCATCCCTCCCATCCTTTTCGGATGCTCTAGAAGAAAAGGGATTTGTGCTGCTGCTGAGCAATCTGGATTGGCTCCCCACCACCTCCTTCCCTGTCTCCCAAACTATCAGTAGTGGGGGAAAATAGCCAGAAAGGGACATATTCCCCCAGAATATCTCTTTGGAAGTTTTCAGGAGAGTCATGTTCTTTTGGCCCAATTCCCATGGTGGGAATGCATGGGATCTGCAATGCATTGGACCATGCAATGCCACACCATGTGCTGATCAAGCCTTTCTTGTAGGTGAGCGGAACAGGGAACCAGAGCTCTCTGGGCAGCACAAGGGTTATCCAGAGCTGGGTGAGGAGAATAAAAGTAGGAGTAAAAGGTAGCTACAGGAAAAAAAGCAAAACACTTCCAACCTACAATTGATTTATTGATTTCTGTATATTCCTAGATCCTGGAGCTGCTCAATCTTTTACTCTTTTCCTTGTCAAGCACAGAATAAAAATCCCTGCTCTCTTCATTAATTTTCTTCCTTTCTTTGGTTCAAATAGAACAGAAGCACAGAAACTATATGTTTAAAATGTGATGTTCATTAGATAGCTTTAAATTTATACAAGAGCTCATGCCCCTGGGAAGACCTAGTCAAGAAATTAGCAATTTTGCACATTTGCAGTTCACCAGGGATCACTTAAAAGACTATTATCCTCTTTACTGATGGTGCAAGATGAAAACAGCTAATATCTCCAGGGGAACTTCTTATAAGATCCAAATTTAACTTAATGAGAAAAGACGTTTGACAAATGCTGTTAGCTGTAAGATGCATTTAGCACTTGTCAAGAGCTATGTTTCTGACTCAACCATTTTATAAGTTAGAGCATGCCCCAGCCTGCATTGATGTAAATGAGGCTGAGTGCAGTGGTTTTGACGAGGCTTGAGAACACTGGATACACTGAGCGGGTCAAACAAACAGGATTCACGTTAAATATATGAAGAAAACACTAGAAGAAGAGCTGTAGTCAGAATTTTAAAGGAACTCTACTGTTTTTAACACATGAAAATATAGGTTAATTTCTGCAAAATAAACAGTATATTCTCAGAATGTAGATTCCATAGACATAGGGAATGAGATCGAATCAGCCTTGCTTTGAAAGTACTCAGACATATAAGGGTATGAAGACAATCAATAAGAGAACTAGTCATGAGCTAAATTCAAGGAACGAAGAGCTTTGAAAAATCAAATTATATGTAAAAAGGAAAGGTCGTGTAACCAAGCCTTACATGAATATCCTCAGGAAGAATAACTAGCAGTAATAGTTCTGTACAGATTTAGTCACTTAGGGGTATGTTTGTCACTAGAGAGGGCAATCTGTGATCCCAGCTCCAGTATCAGTGAATTTTAAGGACATTGTGCACTGCTGTTCAGAGCTTCATCCTTGCTGGAACTATCTCAGTCGCAATCAATGTTATTCTTGACACTTTGTGAAAGGAAAGCTCCATTTTTTGTACTTTTTGCCCACTGTCCAAGATGGATTTTAAATAATAACAACAGTGGGTACCAAAATCTTGGATTATTTTTCCTTTGTTATCAGTTTTTTCGGAGGAGATGAAGTTTTCCATCTACCAAGCTGCATTTTGACCTTTTCAGTTTGCTCTAAACCCATTCATATTTAAACATTGGACCTGTAAATCTTTCCAAATGGGTATATTGTTCAGACTTTCCTTTTCAAACCATTCTATCCATACTCTAGATGATAATTTTGTTTTCAAAGCTGTTGCATTATCTCATATACCTAGATATGGATAAACCACCAACTTCAGTGCATCTGCAGAATGTTTCTTATTCCCTCACAACAGGGAACCTCAGCTCAAGATGAGATTTTTCCAAGGAAATATTGGCAGCAGGCAAAATTTGGCCCTGTTCTTTTCTGTCCCATTTGGGACTACTGTTTCACCTGTGTTACTAGTCAGGGTTATAGGTATCTTAACAGCTATATAGTAAGTTTTATACTATGTGGCTAGTACTGTTCATACAAAACTAAGAATATGTGAAGGCAGTAAGGTTAAGCAAACAAATGGATGAGAAAGATTGGACAGTACAGATTATGGGCAAAAAAGAAGTTTATATAAAAGGAAGCTGATTTGGAGAAAGTTAAAATTATAAATGAAAGATCAATGTCAACACAAACAACTTTAATGGGAAATTGCAATAGCACTTGAGTAAGGAAGGGAGAAGTGCCTGAAGACAAAAACTCAGACAGCAAGGCTGTATGAATGTGAATGTATGGGCAGACCAAATGACATTGACCCTGTGCTCTTTTTGTTGCTGATCTTTATTAACAGTTTCTCCCTTGGAATTGTATCCTGGCTTTTTTTTTTCCCAACATTAAAATTACTGCAAGTACACATTACAAAAAAACTTCAAACCTCAGCTAGATTCAGAAAGTTTTCTATCACTTTGTTTTGAATGAAAAACCACAATACAAACATCTTATTTATGTAAAGATGCCTCCCACCAAGGTCAGAACCACAGCTTCCTTGTCAAGCATGAAAAGAGTGCATACAAATTTGTCTTTGGGTCCATGTCACACCACTGAGTGTGACACAAGCTCACTGTGGTGGCAGAGCAGTATGAGCACAGAACTGTTTATATCACTCTAATTAAGGCCAGGCTTGGTTTCAAAGAGCAGCAGAGGGTTCAGAAGGAGTTGTCTTATTTTAAAATATTGTTAAACATGCACTGGAAACCAAAGATATAGTAAATTCAAAGTGTGATTTAAAAGAAAAAAGATCAATAAAAGTTATAAGCTAAACCAGAAGTAGAGAAAAACAAACATTAAATGTTGAATTTCTAGTCATATAATCTTGAACCCCCTGGCTGTATACATGCTGTCATTTATAGTGAGGCATAGAGCCATGAGCTCCACTCCTCTGTTTACCACTCTGTCTAACATGGTACTGTGGTTTAGGCCCAGTGGGCAACTGAGCATCACAATGCCCTGGGAGGGCTTTCCTCACCACTTAATGGTCATGGGCAAAAGGCAGACTCATCATAGGGAGAAAAATGAAAGCAACTTTAACTTGTTACCAATAACATAAGAGTAGAACAGTGAGAGATACAACCAGATCTTAAAGTCAAACACCTTCCCCACACCCCTCCCTTCTTCCCATGCTCAGCTTTGTTCCCAGTTTCTTTACCTCCCCAGCTTTGCCCAGTGGCACAGGGGGATGGGAATGGAGGTTGCAGTCAGTTCACCACATGTTGCCTCTGCCACTCCTTCCTCTTCAGGGATAGGGGAGGACTCCTCCCAGTCTCCCTCTGCTTCCATATGGCACCCTTCCCACAGGAGAAAAGTCCTCCACAAAAGTCAAATGTGGGTCTGTCCGTGGCTGCAGTTCCCTCACACAAACAGACTGCTCCAGCACACACTGCCCATGGAGTCATGGCCTCTTCAGAAGCAGCCACCTTCTAATGTGGATCTGATCTGCCCTATCGGTGAACCTCCATGGGCTGCAGGCTGGTCAACCTGCACTCTCTCCACGGGTTGCAGGGGGAATCTCAGCTCTACACACCTCCTCCTCCCCCCTCTCCTTTCTCCCTTCACCAATCTTGGGGTTTTACACAAGTTCTTCTCCTCAGGTACCTCTCTTTTTTCTGCTGCAGGGTTACTGGCTCTCTTTTTCAGGCTAGAGCTGCAGTGAGGCTTAAGTTGAGGCCAGGCCACACTGTTCAGGGCTGGAGCAAGAGAGAGAGAGAAAGCCATGTGCTACGCCCACCTTAAACACATGAATTCACAGGGGCTCTGATTGGCTTGTCCCTGGTCAGAGGTGGGTCTGACATTTTAGACTGGGGCAGCTGTCTAGTAGCTTCTTACAGGGCTGACTCCATAGTCCTCCCTCACTATGAAAAAGCAAACCAAAACACCTCACAGAAAACCCAATACACATAGCTGTATCCATCCTATCTGGGAAACAAGGACAATGTGAGATCCATGTGGTCATCATCATAAGGCAGACACTGCTTCAAACTATGGCTGCTTCTTGGCTTGCTCCAAGTTACAGAGAGTTGACAGTGTGAAAGCAGGCATGAAGTGTCAGGATTTGAAGCTTGAGCCTGAGCCTGAGCCATGAACTAACAAGGAAAAAGTAATTTGATCCTGTTATTTTTTAAACCTTAGTGTAAATCTCTTGTTTTCCACCGAGTTGTTTCTGAGATAGAGTTCATCATGTTGAGTAACTCCACCAGCCTGTCAGCCCAGCAGCAATTTGCTTCTTTTCCCTTGTAACTGCTTGCAGAGGAGCAGTCACTAAACTGAGATTCTGTCAGGTTTGTCTGAATTCTGAATTCTGTCCTTTCTCAAAATCTATTCAGCATGAAAAGGTGGGTAGAAAGAGGGAGTAAGTGATAATTCTCTGCTCCTCCAGCAGCAGCTGCTGTGGACTTGGCTGTGAGGTAGACAGGCATCAAACTCCATTAGTGTCTTAGAGTTCTGTTAATATCCTTCTTAAAGTGGCATCAAGCTGTTTCATCTTTTAAAACAGAGAAAGTGGATCTCCTTATGTCACCACCTTTTCAGTGCATTTGCAAATGCAGAAAAAGTAAATAGCAGTTGCACTGTAATAGATTTTATGGGTGCCTATTTATTTGTGTCTCTCCAATACAAGCACAAATAACTGATCTACATGGAGAAATAAAATAAAAATGCCATATAATTTGTTCAATAGCATGGGAAGATTTTTCATTCTTAAAACAAAATAGGTATCTGGCCTCTAGAGCAAAGTCTGATTGCCACAAACCCTAGTGCAAAGAGGGCTCCTGCCCAGCCAACTACAAAACAGAGACATTTATAGAGCTACTCCATCTGCACTTTAAAAAGTTATATCCAAAGTTCCTTTTTTTCCCTGTTTTCTCTGTACTTAAATACCTCCAGTTTCTCTCCCATCACAACTATCTCATGTATTTTTATGCCTAGCTTCCACTTCAGGAAGGACGAATGGGTCTGTTATAAATACAGGCCTAGCTAAAGCTTGCTTGCAGGCCTCACACCTGTATTTCTTCCATAAATCTCAGTCAGATCTCTATTCTAAGAGGTAATTGCTGAATTGGCTGCTGGCCCTGGAAACCACAGTTTCAAATAAAATGCAACAGGGGAGAAAAAAACCCTACTTTTCTTCTTAAGAACAACAAAACAAAACTAACAACTGCTGCAAAAAGGAAAGATTTTAGACAATGGTAATAAAAACGGGTTCAAATTTAAAGCAGAGTCAGAAAACCTTCCTAAAAAATGGTTCCTACTTAAAGGCCAATGGAGTAAGAGCCCTAAGTGGCATAAAGTGAGAGGTCCCTGAAGTTAATGGATCCCTGACTGCTTATTCCAGAGGTAGATAAATGCCTGTTTTCAGGAGATTCACCTTCATACATATGGGATGTAGTGAGGTGGGGCAAGTCCTTAACAGACTCGTGTTCCTATTGATTTAGCATCCACCTGGGCTAACTGGCAGAAACAGAATGAGAAACATTTAATTAACATCAAAGGAAATGCTCCAAGTGTGCTTGGAAATAGTGGGGATAACATTAACATGCCAGTAAGTATTTCATAGATTTACAGTCCTTTCAATTTAGACTTTTATTGACTCAACACACAAATATATTCCTGTGCTGCCTTTAATTCATTTACGGCTGTTTATTTTTCTTAATCAAAAATATGGATAAAGGGTAACAGGAGACCACTAATGTCACACTTGGAGGTATGAGATGCTCAGGGCTTGAGCAATCTGCAGTTGTATCACCTCAGAGTATTGAAGAAAGATGGGGACAATATTTTTAGCAGGGTCTGTTGTGGTAGGACGAGGGGTAATGGATTTAAAGTAAAAGAGGGTAGGTTTAGACTAGATATATGGAAGACATTTTTTGCAATGAAGGTGGTAAAGCACTGGAACAGGTTGCCTAGAGTGATGGTAAATGCCCCATCCCTGGAAACATTCAGGATCAGGTTGGGTTGGACTCTGAGCAACCTGATCTAGTCAAAAATATCCCTGCTCACTGCAGGGGGGTTGAACTAGATGACCTTTAAAAGTCCCTTCCAACCAAAAACATTCTATGATTCTATGATCTTGCAAGAAGTTTACTACCTAGAGATGTAAAGAATCGCTGATATTCAACATAGATGTCATACGATGCAAGTATGTTTGACGAACAGAAAAAAGTATCAAAGAAAGTGGAAGAATGCTTAAGTCCTCTTTTTTGTAAAAGAAGACAAAAACTCCACTGTGTTGGTAGAAGAAAATAAACTCTTGTACCAAATTGTGAATCTGAATCACCAAGTCCATATCAAAGCAACATTCGAGACAGAAGAAACTGAGAAGTTTCTTTGTACCTGACAGCTTCTCTTAAACGAGCATGACATCCTTCAAAATTCTTTTCAAGTTGTTTTTAACTATTCTAAATCTAAACAAAGATAAAACCCTCAAAACTAGGATTTTTACAAGAAAGAGGTATGTCTTACACTGTGAACAGCTCTTGCTTGAAAAGACAGTCTTTTGTTAGTCTGTGTTTCCACCTAATTGTAAAAGATCCACTGCTAATCAGAAACTTTTTTTTTTTTTGCATTACATATTTGTTATGGGCCTAGCATAAAATTTAGAAAAGCCTAATTATTCCATAACTGGAGTCAAAGAAAGAAAGGATGTGGCACTGTTACAGAAGGCTGAAATATTACTCATGGTGTATTAGATGAATATTGATCCAATAGCCATACTAGATAATTTTAGTGCTGAAATAGCTACCCAGTGTTAAATGCTGAGCAGAACAAATTCTGTAGAAGAAAGCGAATTTCTCTACGTTAAGTGTGAAATGAACCTTAACTCCATTCTTATCAGACTCTAGTGCCCGTAGGAACAGCCATAGCTTGCTCTGAGAAAAAGCACTTGGACACAGCATACCAACACCTACTTTTATGATGCCTTTTCCTCAGGAAAAGTTAAATCAGTTCACTCCATAAAGTCAGCTGAAAGGTACACAAATTATTGTTGTGCATATGGACTGCATGTGAAATAAAATATGAAATCAATCTGCCAGTGGAATGGTAAAACAGACATAGTAGAAGCTCTAGGAATAAAACACTGGAATTACTTTCTAACTGATACAACACATGGATGCCTCAGCCTTTCAAATAACCCCCACTTGGCCTCTGGAAAGGCTTCCTCAAAGATGACTTTTGTTTATGTTAAAGCTGGCCACAATAATAATACTACACTACTTGAAAATATACAAAGGTCAGACTTTGCTACTGATTTGGAAACTGTGTTTAGAAATCTATTTGAATGTTTCCTGAAGTGCTTCATGGAAGATGCTGCTTCATGAAATTAGTGCTGGCATTTTAGCCACCACAATGCAGAGATAAGAAGATCTGCTGCATAGATGTAGCAATCATTGGGTGTTGAAGTAGATCAGTGGCTTGATGCAGGGAGATAACATTCAGACTCTGACATGAACCAGCATTTCAGATTCACAGTTATGGTTATATCAGAAATGACAGCTGAGCTACTTCAGGGTCAATCAGCTGCAGAAGCAACAAAGTTGCTGTGGTATACACTATATTAGTATCTCTATTGGATATGGATTTTTTTTTTACTAGCTTTTACTACTGTATGCTTCATGCTGGTGAGACAGTAGCAAGATAATTTTTTTTTATTTTGAGAAAGGGAGTACTCTGGCTCTGATCCACCAGCCTAAGTGAGGAAGCTTTAAATACCTTTGTCAATGGATGCTAGTCCCTCTGCCAAGGCAGTGATTTTCTTTGCAAGGGCCAAATAAAAACTCAAAGTGGGTAAATTCTCAGAGAACAAAAAGACTGAAGAAACTGATCCTTTTCCAGAAAGAATAACAAAGATATCTTTATATGCACTGTTCAAACAACTGGAGCTGTGGGAACAGGAGGGGGAGTACAAGCAGAACAAGAGATTCCAGTGGTTTGACTGAGCATTAGTTTGAGGAAGAAAGAAGCTGCAGCCCTTGCGGGTGGGTTCAAAGCAGCAGCTGACAATGTCCACACTGTTCAAACAGGCTTGCAGTGCTTTAAAGGACTTTCTGAAATTCTAATGAGAGTTCTTTTTTGTACCTTGAAACTAAGATATCAGAAACGAAAAATAGGCAAGTCGGCAGTATTTTAAAGCTTAAACATCAGTTCTTGATCTGTGGCCTTTAGATACCTACATGCACCCAAATATCTTGGTAAAAGTCTTTAGAGAGCTTGCTAGTGACATATTATGCTGGCTTTTCCTTGTTTTCAACTGCAAAAATGCACCATTGGGCCTAACAGATACATGAAACACCTCCCTGATACTGCATCTCTGTGGGATGTAGCCCTGGAAGATGTTACCTGATCGTTACTGGGAGGGGAATGAATGTGACTTTGAACAATCTCTGCACTTAAGTGCTGTTTGGACTCTAATGACCTATCCTGAAGTATCATTCCAAGGAATAAGAAAACAGTAAACATAAAGATTTTCTAGGTGAATGAATCATTTGTTGTTTTGGGTTTTTTTCCCATCCTTATAATTGCATAGAACAACCATAGCTGCAATCTTTTTAATAACCATTAAATGCGATCTTTATCTTGCTCCTTTAGGTATCTCCATGCTAGCAATCTGGAAAGAGGTTTTTGAACTTTATATCCAATCTGTATGAAGGCTTTATGCATAGGAAGAAGACCTAGTGTATGATATTAATTAGCCAGTAATCCAGAGTTTGAAGACAGCTAAATGCATTGGATATATGACATGAGAGGGTGTTCTACAGGAAGCTCTCCAACTATTGAAGAATCAAAGACTTATTAGGAAGGCAAGTGTTCATCACATTATTTCATCTTGGTTTGGACATGTCGGATATGCAGATTTAAAGATCACATACAATGAGGTATACTTAAAAGTTTTTTTTCTATAGACACTGAGTTAACAAATAAGAAAAATTACAACTGGTTGAAATTTTTGACTTTCAAACAACAGTTTATTCTGAAATGGATTGGAAGAGAAATTTCGTAACTGATAATGCCATTTCAGTACATACCATGGAAAATTTCAACTTGTTTTTTTAGAAATAAATATGGAATTTCTCCCCTTATTTAGTAAAAAAGTTATTTCAATAAGAAAGATCAAGAAAATTTTGAATGAAATATTTGTGAAACAGTAAATCCATTCAATGTCTTAATGAGAGTGTCTATGTGGTCTATGTGTGTAAAATCTTGTTCTGAACAGGAGTAAAAGGCTTACTTTCAGGATAATACGTTTTCATTTTTCAGTGTGTAGGAGCAATGAAATAAACACCTTTTGCAATGTAAGCAACAACTATGTATTTTGTTCCAACTTCTCATGTGTTACATATTTTAGCACTTTGTCCTGAAATATGCCACATATTTAGCAATATATGGAAAAACTACTAATGAAAATCTGTGTTTTTCTAATATTAAGTAGGCCTGAAGTTTACAGTTTCTGTTTACTAAACAGTAACAATTCTCATAGTTGTAATGATTAAATTGGAACATATTTATTCTAAGATATTCAGTAACAAAGAAGAGGCAATGTTCATCAATATTTCTGGCCCTCAATCATGTCTGTCAGCATTTTTTTTTCTCTTAAGTACAAAACATTTTGATTAGCTATCCAATAGTTCCTGATTATATTTGTTTACTCTTTCATGTTTATTTTCTTTATTGGTTATGCACAAATAGGCTTTGTCTTTTCATTTTGCTTTTTCCCCTGCATCAAGCAGAATCTTTACAGATTGTGTCATAAGTGGAACTGGTAAAACATTTTTATGCTGAGAACACTCAATTCCTAACCCACTAATTTAAGGGTGGACCTATTTCTGGAAATGTTATGAGCCTGTGTGCTGAGGAACTTCTTATTCTGTAAGCACAAAGGCACTAATGCTTTGATACAAATGGTCTGTGCTCAGATGTTTTCCATACACTTTGTGCCCTGGCTTTATTAACATTCTTCTAAAAAATACATACATCTTATTAAGTTTTCGTGCTGATTCTGGCATACAGTTTTCAATTGCAGCCAAGGAGAAGTATATAAAAATGTTTTATCGTTTTGCATCTTATTCAAGGATGGATACTACCTTCTTCTTCATGCCTGTAAGTAGTGTAAATGTCAGAGGATTTGTCCTTTTTTCTGTCACTTGAGTAATTTAAATGGAAAGAACAGACCAGTGAGAAAAAGTTTGAAGTCTGCAAAGCAGCATAAGTAATTTTTTGTCTTCTCTAGGAGTGAAACAGAACAGCACAATTTGAGAAAGAAATTATGCTACTGACTACTACTGCAAATATCCTAGGACACATGGGCAGGTCACTGAGCAGACTTGCCGAAACAGTGAGAAGAGAGAGGAAGAAAGGAAGTAGAAACTGCAGGTAGAGTGTTCCTACAGAGATGGATTTTGTTTGCTGCTGTCAAATTGCTTTCTCTGTAGAAGATTTTTCATCTAGGACTCTGATTCTACTCTAACATGGTTCAGAAAGAAAGAGATGTTGGCTGAGCAGAGCAGAATTCAGCAAAAAAGAAATATGAATGGTGTTTGGACAGTATTTTACCTTATTTGTGGTACATTAGAACTTACTTGAAAAACAAGAGTCTCATTTTAAAAAATCCTAAATTTAGTTTTTATTTGAAGTTTTATATAATGTAAAATAAGAGACAGGGGCACAGTAGTTTTGGTAAAATAGCTGAATAACACAACCTCCTCTCAGTTCCTGTCTGACAGTGTTTGATATCTGGACAATGTATCTTGGCTTTTCACATTTTAAATGAGGATTTAATGCCTGTGAAAGGTGTTACACTGACAGCCCAAGAAACAGAGAAATAACCTTAAGTAGTGCACACATCACGCCCTTCATAAAAATATCATAGCACACTGTAAAATTAAATTAGAGTCCTTGTTTTGCCCACAGATCAAATACACCACAAGGCAGAGGAATGCAGGGGATTTCTTCTCCACTACCCTGAAAAAGTGCATCAACATCAACTCACAAGACTTCCTCAAAGGCTGTGGCTAATCCATTCCATCTCCAGACCTCTTTAATTATGTCTGAAAAAACATTATGTGTGCTTATAGCTAGTACAAGTTAGGCTGATGTTTTCTGTGACGTAAACATGTAATGGGAATTGGTCTGTACCAGTTTTTCCTCTCAAAGCTGAGTAATCATCCAAATGGTAGGACAAAGCACACATGAGTTTTGACTCAATGGTCGTTGCATTTGAACCAGAGAACTAAAAGCAGGAAAAGGCACCACAATGGATAACCAATGGCTTAATCTGAAGAATCAGAGTCAGATTGACTCTGAGAAAAATATTCAGGCAATTTTTATGTTCTACAGAGGTTCAGACATAATTATAAGAGAAGAACAATAACATGACCAAATAATGCCTTTTATTTGACTATTGGGATGGGGGGGGATGGACTAGACCATCTTCAAAGGTCCCTTCCAACCCGATACATTCTATGATTCATTCTATGATTCGATCATTTTTCTAAAAGAAAAATTAAAAATAATGCACGACAGTCTACATTGAAAAACAGCAAAGCCACAGGTGGATAGGATAAACAGTTAAGATTAAAAAAATGAAACTATTAGATTCCAGAGGCTATCACTATGGGGACGGAATCAGCTACAGCTTGGTAACTGCCCAGACTAAAACATTTATGCTCCTATTAAAACATTTACACTCCTATTTTTGTTTATAGACTTTAAATATGTTTTTGTGCCTGGTATACTCTGGCAATACCCTCATAGGGAGGTGAAAAAGACAGAAACCTTAAAGCACGCTGTGGTCTAACCCTAACCAGGAACAAAACCATATGCACTAATATTCTTGCCAATTCTCACCCGGCATCTCACCCATCTTTTCTTGAAATAAGGTTTTATATTCCTTAGACCCCAGTCAGTCAGACCACAGACAAGGGAAGAGCATGGAAACAGCATTACTCACTTTCATCTACAAGCTCCCTGAGGCAAAGGGAGTGATACTGAAGTGTTTTCATGGTACTGCCTCACCTCGTGCTGACCTTCCATTCCAGACTATTGCTATTGACTTAAATGTGGGTTCTCCTTTGGTCGAACACCAACCACCACTGGGTGAATCTCCTTCTCGCTCTCTGGAGGAGCCAAGGGGCCTGAATAGAGCCTTGGGGCACCCAGTCCCCCAGGGTTCTCAGCTGCCATGACTGAGTTTGGCTCAATCTCCAGCTCTCCTTGCCTCCAACATCAGCTGTGTTGTGTCCTTGGGAAGGGAGTTAGGGGTAGTATTGTGCATTCATTCCCACTGTCTTCTTTTCAGAAGACCCAGATATATCAGACCTAGATGTATCTAACTTGGTATTTTTCCCAATGACTGCCTGAGATTAGTTGCTGAGTTTAATCTATGAAGATTCTCATCAATCTAAATAGAAATAAAGTGACATTCTTTGGCAGGAGTAAGTTTTCTAGAGATCTGTTTGGTTGACTGTTTGACATTTCACAGCAGATATCACTTCAACTGTCGTCCAAAAGGTGTTGATGTTCTCATCAGTGAGTTTAGAAATGAAATACTGAAATACAAGTGAAAATTTTTGCTCATGAATATACATCACTAAGTAAAAGCATTTTTCTTTTTTGTTTGTCCTAGAATTTGTAACACACAAACTTACACAAGTTTGCATATTCATTGCCTTTGTACATCTTAGACTACCTCAGTGCAACCATGACCTCAGACTCTCTGCTAATGAACACCACTATTACTTGTTGAATTGCTTTAATTAATGACAGAGGGCATTTTCTGTTAAAAAAAAGTAAGGAAAACAAAAGACAAGTGTTTTCTGTGAAGAAATATTGAAGTTTTGATTGAAAGTTTCAACTTTCATTTTATTAGGAATCCTCATAATTTTTTTCTGACTTTTTTTCTCAAGAAAAGAGGAGGAAGACATCAGGAAGAAAAAAAGGAAAAAAAAATGGGCAATGAAACAAAAAAAAATAATTTTTTGTTTAAATTTAACTGAAGATACATTATTTAGTTGTAGAAATATGAAAAGGAAGACAAGCACAATAAAAATACACAAAAAGACAAGACTTTTTTGAACAAAAGATTGGAAATATTTTGATTAGCTGGAAATGTTATGATTAGACATAAAATGATTTGTGTGATTCAACATATCTAGACAGTATCAAAAGATACATATGTCTGTACTGAAACAAGCAAAGTGAGTGTGTGGAATGTGATGCAGATGATGATTAAAAAAATATGGACTCCATTATGTCATAGTTTATAAGATGCAGAATGGCCTGTTTAATCCGGTTATTACCCAATGAACTAAATTTTTGTGAAATCCATCCAAGATGCAAATGGCTTTTTCACATGAGCTCAAAATTATGTTACTGTTGCAAACAGGCAACCTAATTCCCAGTGAAGGGAGTGGTCTGGAAAGCAATATGGAAACAAGCCTTTCCCTTTTGAGGAGCCAGTGGTCACATTCTCCTAATAAAAAGAAACCTGTATTTGTGGTGGAAAATACATATAAAAAAGAGAAAGATGCCTAAATAAAAAAGTACATGAAGTGTTGCTCTGTATGTATATTGATCTGGGAGTTTCATACTGGCTCAGCATAAATCAAAGGACAAGAGCTCTCTTTTTAATTTAGTAAGAAATATTAATTTAAAAAGTGAAGTAAAATAAAATTTCTTCATTAACAAGTCAGATGTTACATCAGCTATGCTGTCAGTACAATGTTTTCATTCTTGCAAACAGTTCTCTGAGCAAAGGTAAGCAGATGTAAAGGTAGTGAGCAAGATCAGAGTTACAGCTGGAGATCTATATTTCCAGGTGTCAATCTTCTAAGGATATGCATACACTAAAGTGAAATTTGTTTAAGAAACACCACTGATGTGAGAGGGATGGCTAATGTGCCTGAAACGAAAACACACATATGAAATATTTATTTTTTTTTAAAAAGTGTTTTCCAGTTTAAGGCTAGAAGTATGTCAAAATCAATGGAATAGAGTAGGAAGAAATATAATTTTATTTGTAATGAATTTTATATAAAAAATACAAACTACTGAATGGAAAACCGTTACTGTTGGTGTCTCCCCAGTCAGATTCAGTGATAAGGAAGTACATGACATTTCTCCCACAAAAGGGTTAATATTAATCAATATTAAAAGAAAAAATAGATAAGAAGGTAAAAAAAGAAAAATTAAACCTAACTACAAGTCAAACAAAAAATTAGATAAATACTATCCATTACTGCATCTATAAAACATGCAGTTATCTAGGGTTAAACACGGGAAAATTAACAACCAGTATTAACATAGGAATCATGCAGTTTAAATATGTCAAGAAATCAAAAAAGATAACAGAAAATTCTATTTTATATTGAAGCACATGAAATGCAGGCTACATCCTCCTGAAGGTGAGAAAGCAGTATATCATTTGCATCTGCAGCACCATTCTGACCAAAGTTGCCAAATGCGTGAGACAGCAGATGATACCGGGACTTCTCACAATGTAAAATCACATTTATTTAAAGAAGCCACTCATTTGCAAAAATAAATTAACATGCTGAAACATTACATGGATCATAAACTTGCAAATGAAACAGTATGAGCTACAGAACTTCAGTTGCATTTGTAACCCATTGGTTACTATCCTACTGTTACATTAGAAGTTTGATTGAAATGGAAGTAAAAATAAAGGCTATATTAAAGAATTTAAATTTGATAGGTTCTGCTGGACAAAAGAAAACAGATAAAATGTTCCAAGGCACAAAAAGCTGAGTTTCTAGGAGTTTAAAGGAGCACGAAATTAATGGGACTTCAGTCACCAAGATTACCTTATTTGAAAAAGATGTATCTTCTGGCAAAAGAGGAAGGTAGAAATACCTAACACTAGGTATTGAGTTTTTCAAAACCGAAGTCTGTCTGCATTTCAGTGGAAGTTGAATGAAGCTGTATGTTTTTTATGGGCAAGCTGACAACCCACCACATGTACTATCCCTGCAGACATTTTGTGAAAATAACATGCTATTCTGCTCCACTGGCTAAGGAGCATTTTGAAAGAAATTATTTTTATTATGAAAATAGTGGATTATCACAAGGAAAAAACTGGTACAGTTACTGTCTTCTATTTTATTCTTTTACAACCATTTAAACAAGAGAAACTTAGATGTGAAATATCAGATCAGAACAGTTCTTTGGCCTGACTTTAAAAAGTCAAATAGATAAGCTAAAAAACCCAATTTAGATACTTGTTTTCTCATTTCAAACAAATCACATTCATGGAATTTTCCAGCTATAGACAAGGTACTTTATCTTTCGTATTTACATTTGAAAGAGCTGATGTAGCCAGTTCTCATTTTATTTTCTTAGGTTGGAAGAATTAATTTTAAGCATATGCCAAAATATTTTGCTACTTTAGGGTTAAACACAGCAGTACTTTTAACAAATGATTGAGGGAAAAACAAAAAAGATGTTTCCATGACACAGCTTGAGCAATCTCAATAAATACAGAGTACATTGCTGGAAAGTTAAAGGCTTAAATTTTTGCAGGGTAGGGACTCGTAAGGGAAGAGCATCAGTGATAAGGAATTCAGTTCCTTTGTGAATTAATGCTAATAATTGCAAATCATGCCAATATACAACCAGCATAGTGGAATTCGTCAGATTCTGTAAGTAAGCTGTCCTATCAGAAAATAAAGTGTACTTATAAAGATTAACAGCACCTATTTATGTAAGTAGTTGAACTATAAATCAGATAGCACAGAAGGAAACTTTAATGCATTTTTCAAAACTTAGTTATATTTTGGAGAAAATCCACTGTCTAATCCCAACAATTGAAACATACTTTAGCAGTTCAGAAGTTTATACATACATATTTTGTCCCTTTCAGAAGGGGGAACCAAGAAGAAGGATAAAAATGTTACTAAAATAGCCATTATTTATTAAAGCAATACATTGTTTGACCTTGTCTATAAAGGAGGTGTCACATGTGTTTCTTTGTTGGTGTTTTCAGATTTGTTTTCCCAAACTCCAATTTAACATTTCCCAAGCCACAGGCATATACATGGCTAGTGAGGTGGGTGAGTTCAGTCTCCGTACTGTCTAGCCTTATAAAAACATGAATGGCTTAAAAAACCCCAACATCGCCCAGCTTAGAAAGCCATGTTTTTCAAGTGAAGCGTAGAAGGTTAATAAGCGAATCTTTCTCTGCCTGTGAGCTGGACCATGGTCTGTCAAGTGCTAGCTGCAGAAGGGGAAAAGTTCCTTTTGCCCTGGGGCCAGGTCAGATTGCTTGACAGGACTTGGTGTTCCTCTTCCCTTCAGCTGCTGTGTCAGGAGAGTCTGGGGTGGGGATGAGCTTCCAGTGGGGATGGATTATTTCCCATCCATGATTTCCTCTCTGAGGGGAGGTAGGCGTGCACTGCTCTGTGCTTCCAGGTTTTGCACAGAAGGACAGGGCCGAACAGATTGGCAGAAGAACAATTTACTACTTAATGTTCCTTTAAAAACATTTTGTCGTTGCCTGCGTATAAAAGCTGTCCATAAAATATGTTCATACATCATGTCATAATTAATCTAAAAAATCTGTGTTTGCTGATCTTAATCTGGGTTTGGAGAACCTTGAAAATACAGAATTTACAGTGGCTTTGTCACATGGAGATAAATAGCAGAAGAAGTGTTAAACAGTCATTTCTGTCTTTTCTGGAGGCGTTTTGAAGGTGGCACTGAAGTCAGCAGCTAAGTGACCACACAAATTCATTTTCTTGTAGAGAGTGTTCAGCAAGGGTAATTTCACCATCAGTTTGTAGTGTAGGAAAAAACAATCCACCCCACTGTATTTCTCTCACCCCCTCACATATTACTTATAGAATTCTGAAGCAAGTGTCAGAATTGAAGATATAAAATATCACAGAGCTGTGCAAATATGGTTCTAGAAAGTTAAGTCATACTAAATGGCACTTTATTAACTTACTACAGTGAAAAAGAAAACACATTCTTTGATTTGCTGAATTTTTCAGAGTAATGGAATTTTGTACTGACAATTGAAAATGAGAAGAATTTGGTTTTATAAATGATGAGCTATCCATTATAATGTCTAATTTATGTTTCTTATAAAACAGTTTGGTTCTTTCACTTGTTTTTTCTGTTTGGAGGAATAAAAAAGTATACATTCTTAGCTCAATAACACTGAATGTTTACTTGGCCCTTGCATGTTAGTGTGTGGTATTGTTGATGTCTGCTGTGAAACAATGAAAGAGGTAGCACCAGTATGCAGATTGCATATTGCGCTTGCATGTGAATATGTTGTGGTTAGGCAGCCGCACGATTCTGTTGATAAACTGTGGACAAGGACAAATTTGATTTGGCTTGCGCAAATGGAGCAGAACTCTA
>NW_010156309.1:0-6911 GCF_000695765.1 Mesitornis unicolor
TGGAAAGGAGGCCATGTGGAAGCAGAGAGAGTGACGCTGGGCTGAGGGTTTTTTTCCCCCTACTCCTAAGAAAGCACGTGATGTGGCGGGAAGATCAACCGCAAACCCCACCCCCATCCCCCTGCGACTCAAGGCAGAGGGGGAAGGTGAAGAACCCGGGAACAAAAGCTGAGCCTGGGAAGAAGGGAGGGGTGGGGGGAAGGTGTTTTGATTTTAAGATCTGGTTGTATCTCCCATTGTTCTACTCCAGTGTTGGTAACAAATTAAAATGGTGTTGTTTTTATTCCTTATAATGAGTCTGTCTTTTGCCTGTGACCTGTTTAAGTGGTGAGAAGCCCTCCCAGTCCTTATTTTGACTAGCCCTTTTTTGGGGCATCGTGGTGCGCAGTTATGCACTGGGCCTAAACCAAGACAAATATCTTCCAAAGTCGTCATTACAAGCCTAGAAAATTTAGAGTTAGGGTTTCTGGAGTTTTTTTTAACCCATGTATTATAACTATGCGTTTCACCCTTAATTGCTTTGTAATTTGACATGCAATGGTTTAATAGTGGCAGCTGAAGCAAATCCAGTAAAACCTGAGAGCTAAAGCATGCACAGATGAGAGCTCCTGACAGGCAGAGCTTCAATTCAGCAACTTCGTACAGGCAATAGAGCTGTAACATAAAAGTTAGCAGGAAAGAAAAGGTTGTGAAAAAGGACTGGCTGAAATAGCTCAGATTAACATTCCAGGCAGTTCTTTTACTTTGACAGCTTTGAGTTTCTTAGTATGGCTTCTGGTTTTAATTTCTTCTTTTAGCTTGGTGTCTTCATTTTTTCAGGGGAGAAATTGCCTTTTGTGCAATTATTTTAATCTTTGTGAATGTTTATTACCTCTGCTGCATTATTTTTGTCAATATGAATTTTAACCTTGAAGTGCTACAAGAACAGTAGGGGAATTTTTCTTTCTTCCCTGGATGAATAGAAAGGTACATGGCACAAATTCTATAGGTACAAATTTCCCATTTGGGATACGTGAGCCAGCCTGGTCTTTGACATGCTTATATGCAGTGACACAAATCTGTAACGGCAGTGACAGCCAAGGGGAATCCAGTGGTGGTTGTGAGCCACCAAAAACCAAAAAAATCTGATCCAGCAGTTGATTCCAGCATATTTTTGTTCATTTTATTAAATGTGTGGTTGGGTCTTGCCTTTATTTCCTATAAACTACACCGGGACTGGAGCCAATGCTGTCACAGCCTAATGCTGATTCTGTAGCCCATGCTTTTATAACCTTTAAGTTATACTACTCTAATGTTTTATTTTATGACCTTCCTGAGAAAATTCTGCAAGGCTCCAATGGGTGCAAGATACAGCAACCTGAATATTAACTTGTGATAAGATGACTGAATATGTTACATCAGTGGAAAGGGAACTATATCCATTCCTTTTACCCAGTTGATGTTGCCAGGAGAAACGTGCACGGTTTGGCATGGCTGCACCTGGGATGCAGACATCACGTTACAATCTTTGCCATTAGTAGAGATCTATCAATGTGTTCTCTTAGCTCTGAAATTTAGATTTAAAGAGCTGCAGGGGTTTACAATTGCTTTTTTAAAAATACAATCTGTAATTGTAGTTCTCTCTCTGGACTATTGTTCTGGAGCTCTTACAAGGTGGCTATGAAAGATCGAGTGATGTGACTTATTAACGTTGGTTTCAAAGCTTTGTTTCAAAATTATTTAAAATATTAAATTACTTAATATGACCTGTCCATGAAAGAACCAACAGGAACCAAAGTGTCAGTTATCCTCCCCAGGCTTGAGGGTAAGGAAATAGGGTGATGGTGGTGGCAAATCCCCTTGGGATTACCAAAAATCCCTGCTTACGCAGGGCCCAGCACTCTGCTGCTGCAATTCATTCCTGTCACACTCAGTATGTCACGAAAAAGTAGGCATAAGGGTGGGTGCTGGACTTGCACCTTCCTCCAAACCTGCCTGCAAGCCGCATAACAGACAAGCATTTCGAGGTGGCAGCCCATGCGTTCATCAGCTCCTGCCCAGGGGCAGAAATGTCTTTTTAAATACCAGAAGCACGAAGATGCTCTTGTACATCTGTACACCTAACTCCGAAATAGCTTTCCTCCTTTTTGATGCTGTGTTTTCTTCTTGACTGTTACTGTCTTAATGTTGACCAGCCCTGTTAATTCTAAAAAAAATACCAGCATTTGCTGCTGTCAGAGGGACTCTGGTTTACAGAAGACAGTAAATTCCAGGTTTTTAATTTGTGAGGCTAAGTAAAGCCATTAAAGCTTTAACTCTCAGTTATTCCCAGCAAGGCATAATTTCAGAGGATACTGGAATTAACCTAATAAATAAGCAAGGGGAGAAAAAAAACCACAAGAGAAAGCTAAAGCTAGGGACTTTGAGTAGGGACTGCTTTACATCCTGGCTTCTGTGGATTCTTGCTGCAGCTGCTCTAGCAGCTGCATTATTTTCAACATCAATCTGAGCAATGCTATGTAATAGCCACGTTAGAGAGGGACTAAAGAGCTAACGGAATGCGCAAATCTTCAGACTTTTTATAAAATTTACATTCTGAAATACCATATTTAAGCTATTTTTCAATGTGTGAATTTAAATGGGCACAATTAGAGTTGATTTTTATTTTGTTTTTCAACTGGTAGTTATTACATTGAGCTAGTATTCCTCATGGTCATGGTCCTGCAAACACACACATGCAGCATCTTAATTTTATAGGAATGAGTAGTCTCATGGAGTTGCAGAACATTAGACATGCAAACAAGCAGTTACAGAGCTAGAGCTTCTATTTATAATGAAGAAATGTAGAATGAAGCAAAACATTTTACATTTAATTTTCTGCATATTCTTTCAAAACAGCAATGATACGTGGAGTTTCCTCATTGATGGCCTTACTTATCAATTCAATCAGTTGGTAAAAGCCCCAGTGATTTTGTCAGAGCAAACATAAACCAATGCAAAACACTTTAAGGACTCACTTTTACATGTGTCTGGAGATCGCCCATAAAATTTAGTCTTTGGTCACATTTGAATACTATTACCACAGTATTTTATCTATATTTCCTAAATAGTTTTGCAAGCTGAGGTATGGATATTCTGGTGATATCACCAATTTACACAGATATAACTAACGAGCATTTAAGGATTAGGCACCATAAAGGGAATGTATCTAACAAAATACTTTATTGCTTCTAATGTAATGCATTACAGTATTGTAACTCCTGAAAACAGTGCAAGTACAGAATGAGCAACGTGGCCACCCTGAAATATAACAGACCTCATCTTACTTAGCAAGCTGCTTACTATTTGGCTTCTAGAAGGTATGCAATTAGATGGCAGTCTCAGTGTTATTTTAAATAATTTCTCTAGCCTTCATGGCTGCAGGAAAAAGCTTGGAAATATAACTCAAGTATGATGTAAAGGTATAGGAAATAAAAGGGAAAAAATCAAAGAATGTATTTGTAAAAAAAATTTAAAAAAATACAATTTTTGTCTAGTTAGCTATTGCTGGTGGCCTGTCTGAGGATATTTAATATTTAAGGTTAGTGATACTAGATGACAGAGAGAGGATTTCATTGGTTACGTACTGTAATAAGAGCAACTTTTTTTTTTCATTCTGATCATACTTTAAATGCATCTTTCTGGTAAGTGTGGGCAGATCATGTGACTCCTGTGCCACACGGAGCTAATAAGACTTTACTTCTTTTCAGTACCACATGGATCAACTTACTAATATTTGTGAAACAAAAGGCATTAGAATGATGATCATCCTATTAGTAAATAAGCGTACTTCCATTCATTAGCTCAGGAAAGCTCTGTTTTGTTTCAAGAAGTGATTACTGAAAACGCTTTACCATGTATTTTATCAGCAAACAAGATGACATTAAGTGGCAATATGTTAAAATTAGTTGCCTTCCATTCTTTCAACTTTACTGGAAAAAAGTTACATTTTTCTTTTCAGATTGTATTTCCTCAAGTATAAAACAAATGCATTTGGATAAATAGATTTGGAACATATTATTAAATTAAATGAAGAAAAGGAAACATAATGAAATAAAATCCATGTATCTGAAAAAAAATATTATTTTCACAGGCCTGAAGTGGAAATCTAATATTCCTTCTCTCCTTTATCCTGGTATGAGCATGACAAGTATTCTATCATCTTCCAAAGTACCATCTGAGGTGCCACTTCTGATCTGAACAAGAATGGGTGTCCATTCATGTAGAAACAGTTTAAAAATCCAGTTAAATGCACTAAATCTATTTCTACATTAAACACACTGTTTGTGCTTAGTACGTTTATTATTACAATAAATTAAATGGTGCCATTTGAGATCAGGTTCCTATTACATTCCTACATATTCACTGTTTTTAAATGACGTGCTCTGGAGCTTGCTGCAGCACCTGAGTATGAGCACACAAGGGGATTGCATGTCTGTCCCTGACGTGGTCGGGTTAAATAGGTCCTAAAAGCACCTAAAAGGTGTCATACTTGCATATAATGGGGAATCTGTATCCCCTCAACCCTTCTTCTACCACTTTCTTCTCAGACCATTGAGGTAAGCAGAGTTTTCATCCCACCTTGGACCACTGGAAGAAGCATCTTCATGCTCATCAGGCCTGAACTCCATTGATGTATTTAGTTTAGAAAAAGGTTTTAATTAAGGTCTTTATTAATTTGTCAAAAGACAAGAATTGCTGAACATACTTAAATCAGAGCAACCTGTTAGCCTTACTTGCTGAAGAAATTCCACAAATGCATTTAAAAATGCAGTAAAATCTCTGCTGCTTCTAACCCAGACAAATAAACCTTGTAACTGCAGGCCATGAAACAGAGCTGGAGGAGGAAGATGCACTAAAGTTATATTCACAACTTGGAACAATGTGAGGGTTCAGCAAGCATTTTGGAATAGAGTAGCAAATGGCCCAAACCTCACAGATATCAGTCCCATCCCAGTGCCAAGCTGTCTTCTTAGGCACCAAGGACTAAAGAATCCCATGACTAGAGGGAGACAAGGGAATATGAAACGCTAAGCAAAATCAGGACAATCAAGTAACTAAGATACAACATCTCAAAACAGACCAAATGTGCCATATTGGTAGAAAATGTTGTTTTGCAGAAAAATTAATAAATTTACTTTCAAGACGGGTTTTTGTTTGTTTGATTGGTTTGATTTGGTTTGTTTTTCAATAGCTTCAGTCCTATTGCTTCCTCTGCACATTTCCTTCTCCAGGTGCAAGTTAGATATGGCATCACAATTTCCCTACTTTAGCTATGCAGTTGAGACAAAACCTAAGTAAATGAATCGTTGTGTCCTATCCACACCTAATGACCTGTTGGCCCAAAAGTGTAGAGAAGAGCAAAACAATTGTGGGGAAATATGCAGCGGGGTTAAAGCAACAAAAGGTGGAAAGAAATAAAATGGAAATGCCTAGGGATTCAGTAAGAGGAGAGAAGCATTGGAGGTCTGAGGAGGGAACAGAGAAATAAGGGAAGACGGTAGGAATGTGAAATGTGTAGTCAAATGATGAGTAGAACTAATGAAACCAAGTTTCCTGGGCCTTTGTAGCTGGGCTCTCTGGTGTCTAACAGTGTGCCAGCTCTGAAAGAAGCATTCCCTGTGGTTGGAGTACTCACAGAGTTTCTCCCTCATGTGAATTTTCCTAGTGCCTATTTAGGGGATTGTTGATGCAGTAATTTGGAGATAGGATCCAGGGAAAACCAGATAAAAAATAATTAAGACTTGTTACTCAAAAAAATATATGCTGTAGTCAGAATAAAATGGGGCTGGAAGGAAGATGCAAGATGGAAAGAAAAGTGAAATAAAAAAGGAGAAGAGCCTTTTCACCTAAGTCATCAAAGCTGATTTTTTTTAAACTTAAATGATTAATGGGAGAGGAAGAAGCTCTGAATGAAGAGAGACAGGAGAGCGGTTGAGATAAGTTCCTAAAAATATCCATATTGCCAGACAAGATCCCTAAGTGGAGATGGCTGAGAGGTAAAGAGGTTGATTTTAGGTGATAGAAAGAAACAAGGCATTTTGGCTAGGTGGGAGAGGAGACGATTGGAAGTAACCCATTGCGGTGTCTGAAAAGTGCTGAGGCTGGACTGTAAATTTGGGTGAGGTGGAGAAAATGAAAAGCTGCTCCTCTGTTAGTCCCCACCCCATTAAGTATGAAGAGGAGGAGATGTGGGTTTCCTCTGTGATGACCAGGAGGCCTCCATTCCCTCACAGGACTATCCCCATGGCAAGCACCGCAGCTACAGTCAGCTCAGGAAAAGCAAACTAGTAATACCTTGTTATTCCTCAAAGGGAAATATTCCAGATGTGATAACCCAGGTCCCACCTAGAGCCCTCCTGTGGATAGCATACGGACAGACAACTTTCTTACTTACCGGCCAGGCCTCTGTCTGCTGCCGGCAGTTGCAGCGCCAGGCGGAATGTACCTAGGTTGAAAAGACAACATTCCAGGTTGCCCTTGGTTACCACAACATCTGGTGTTCCACAGCTCCTCGTGTTCTAACCATGTGCTGTAGCCGGAACCCCTGCATCTCCAACATTCCATGTCTCCCTGCATCCCTGGTGTTACCCATGTCCTTATGTTACAGTTTAAGGGTTACCAGCCTAAAGGGAAGGACAGGTGGTGTCTGTAGGACCCTGGCGGGTCAGAGATCAGTTCTGTTCCCTCCCATTTCCGGCCACCGTCTCTAAAAAAACGACGTTTTCGTGAGCGTTTCCGGGGCTGTTTGCTGCTGCAGCTTGGGACGGCTGGGCCTACCTGCATGTCCTCGGCAGCACCCACCACCGCCTGCTCCTGGCACCACTGCGGGCCCTGGTGGCGAGTCACAGCCGTCACAGCGGCCACAACGGTCACAACGGGCAAAGCCGGCA
>NW_010156309.1:7531-15283 GCF_000695765.1 Mesitornis unicolor
TGTCAGACCCACCTCTGACCAGGGCCAAGCCAATCGGCGCCCCTGCGAATTCATGGATTTAAGGGGGGTGCAGGGCATGCCTCTCTCTCTCTCTGGCACCGGCCCTGACCAGCGCGGCCCCAGGTGTGGGTGGCATGGTCCCGGCCTTGCCCGGCTGGGCTTGGCTGGGCCCAACCACAACTTAAGCTTAAGCCCCACTGCACCTCATCCCAAAAAAAAAGAGAGAGAGCCGGGATCTCCATAGCCATGAGAGGAGACCTGCAGCGGAGAAAGGAGTGGGGCCCAAGGAGAACAACTTTGAAGAACACCAAGGTCGGTTTGAAGGAAAGAAAAGAGAGGGAGGAGGAGGAGGACTCAGAACCCAGGTTTCCCCTTTGCGACCTGTGGCGAGAGCCGGGTCGAGTAGCCTGCAGCCCGTAGAGTTCACCAGTGGGGCAAGGCCACCTTTTTTTAAGTGGTGAGAAGCCCTCCCAGTCCTTATTTTGACTAGCCCTTTTTGGGGCATCGTGGTGCTTGGTTATGCTAAACCACAACACCTTACCACCCAACATATGTGTCCCTACCACCCTGTGCCCTGCCTCTGTCTCCACCATTTGGTGTCCCCTACATCCCTGGCACTCCACCTGTTGCCACCTTGTGTCACCCATGTCCCTGTGCCCACCACCCCTTGTCACCAGCCACTACACTGCCTGCCACCACTCTTCCACCTGCACGGTGAGCCCCCAGGCTTGGCCACGACTTAGTGGCTAAAAACAAAGGTGGGAAATCTGTGCTGTAAATGAGACCTCCCAGGCCAAGTAGCAAGTCTAGCCCACCCAACTTGCATTATTTATGATGGTTGGTGGCTCTATACAGGGTAACACATTTAAAGCTCATTATAAATCGAGTTGAGGTTACTACTCCAAACTTCCTAGCTGCCTATCAAGATATGATCAATTTTGTAAGAAAAAAATTAACAATGTGCATCTTAGTCTAATGGAAATGTGAAACAAAAAAAGAAGCAAAAATTTTAAAAGGTGAAGTAATCAGCAGGCTTCTTACAGACATTATCAAGTTGCTCAAGTCCCCTGATTTAAGTTAAAAAAAGAAAAAAAGTAGTACTAGTGCAGATGAATTGCTCATAAGATGTATTCAAAGTTGCTAGTCCAAACAGCATAATTTTTAAGGCTAAGCATTCCCTATACAGCAATGTTTGAACTGAACGTTTTTTATGGATGTGATTAGTTCATATAGTTATGTGATTATGCACATGGGATCTGATTCACAGGATTGCTTATTTCTTCATTGACAAGGAGTAGATGTAAGAAAAAGCCTAAAAAGGTTTGTGCTGGTTAAAAATATTCATGAAAAATAAAATTTTAGGTTTAGAAAAGCCACATGAGGAGAAAAAATGGAGTTTCCAAATCTTTTGAAATTTCTACTGTGCAAAGAGTTGTAGTGTTTAAGGCTCATAAAAGAGATTAAGAGTCCGGTGACATACAAGAGTGGATTTTTTTTCTCTGCTCTCTGTTTGGCTATATATCAATAGGTCTAGGCAGAGGAAAAGTCTTGCTGACTACATCAAAGATTCCTTACCAGTAACAGATCTTAAACAATAAAAAGTAGGCCTACTTGAAAAATGTTTGTCAGGTATTTTTTAGTGGAGATTTTGTTTCTTCACTAAAAATATGCAACCCTGAAAATATCTTTTTAGGTTGAAAAATAAACAAGAAAATTAAGTAGTTGTGTTTGTTTAAAATGTGACTGATCTGAGAAGCAGGCTTTATGGGTCTCTGTGATACATAGCCCAAGCAGAGAGTGCAAATTAAATACAATTTGTTCTTGAAACAAAATTCTACAATCGAAATGCTTTGCTTTTCATCTCCAAAATGGCTTGTCTTCAATACTTCCATGACAAACTGAAGGCAGCCAAAGGCAGGCAGGGGAGGGCTGTGGAAAGTGGCTGGGATAAATGGTGAGGCACTGACTTCCAGCATGGGCAGCCTCCAGACGGGAGCAGTCGTGGCCCTTGGTGAGATGACTCACATCGCTGCTATGTACCTCTGAGAGCAGTGGAAAAAATAAGCATCGGCATCACATACTCTTGCAGATCTTTTCTGGTCGAAAGCTGAGCTGCTACATTATTTATTGAATGTATGTGTTTTAGAGTATGACTACATGGCTCTTCCACCTTTGAAGAGACGCAACGCAACACTCACATGTTCAAATAAATCGTAAAAGACCACAGGAAAAGTTTGGCTTTGGGAACTGGAGAGAAGACTTACTGGACAGGGAGGATCACGGAAGTTTCCTAGCAATCCGTTTGCTTGCTTTTGATTTATAACTCACAATTTCCCATTGCTAACTGGGTTAACATTTGCTAGGTGATTTCCATGCATATACTTGGTAGCTACAGATCACACGTGAATGGCAGCTTTCATTTGGACCAGGAACTATCTGAAAAGCTGCTGTTAGAGGCCTAGTGTTAGTATATTTATTGGAGGTAAATTCCCTCTCCTATCAAGATTAATGAACATGGGCAGGGGCTCACACTAAAGACACCATGGAGTTACACAGCTCCTTTAAGTCCTTAGGGAGGCAGTTTCCTCTCTGGTAGCTGTGTCCTTCATAAAGCTCTTGCATTATTGGTAGATTTGCATGTTCCCATATCCAATAACTCTGAGTAAGTGGCATATTTAGAACATCTATCATAGCATTAAGAACAGGTTTCTGCCTTGCTGTGGTGATGGAGAACATTTTGTGACACCCTGGAATTGAATCCCCCTATTCTGAATATACCCTCTGGCTTTGGATACCCCCACGCTTATGTCCCTGCAGAACAAATTAATTTTGGAAGCCTGTTTGTTTTAATGGCTTTAACTGCCTATGTCATTCCTGAGAAAGGATGTTGCTGTGGTATGTTAGCACATTAGTCTAAAAATCAGGATAATGCAGGACTGAGGTGAAAATAAGGAGTATCACTAACAGTCAGGCCAGTGCTGGGGAAGGAGAAGCCCAAGAAAATCAAGCAACTTCTGTCTCTGTAACTGTTTAAAAAATAACGATAAAAAAGACCAACAGAAAGTTGGAAGAATTTAGTCCTTAATGCAGCTGGGCTCCTGCTCGTACCCTCCCTACTATTTTTAAAGAGATTACTTTTAATATTACCTAGACATTAATGTTTTAGATTGGGTACTATTCACACTCCATAACTGCTTTTCATAAATGTTTTAATGGGTCCAGGCCCAATTCCACTGAGGTCAATTAGAAGATTCCAAATAAATCCTTCCTTCCCCTTCATGCATTAGTATGCGGCTTGTAAGAGGGCTGACATTGGTCTGTGCTTTTATCTTAAAATAATCCAAAAAAAGATTTTCCTATGGGAAGAACTATCACTATATAATTTGTGGGTGATACTTAAAGGGATGTTACCCAGGTAAAAACACTTATCTTTAATTTAGGGCCCAATTTTCAGACATGCTGAACACAATTCTACCTGAAGTTAAATATAGGCTTTGGTGGTCAATACTTCTGAAAACCAGAACCATAATTTTCAACATACCTCATTTTGTCTCAGGCTCGTATTGTCCAGAATCAGGTTTAAAGTAGTTTGGAAGTGCATTTCAGTGTGTTCTTTCTGCAAATATTGTGGCAAAATAAAGTGGTATATTGCAATAAAATACATTCTGTTTTATTTATGTCTTGACTTCATGCTGGTATTTGACTTTAATGAAATTAATTTTTAAATGGACCTCAGACTTTAAATAACTAAAAGCATCTTTCTTCACAACAAGAATATAGTAGGTCTTTGGTTTGATATGCCATAAAAAAATGGAGGATGAGCTGTAAAATACCTTGGGAAATATTGATTTTTTTGTTTGTTCATATTATGGATGGCTAACTGGATAAATACTACTATGGTTTGGTGCAGAAACCCGAGTTCAGATTTCTGTTGTACCTCTGAGCTTGCAGTATGGTCTGGGGCAAAGAGTTTGCTGAATAAGCCCCTAAGCCTTTTATGCTATACGTGCTATATGTCTCTGGACCCCAAAGGTCTAGCTTTAATCTTAACTGCATCGAGAATACTCTTTTAATGCTTTTTAAATGCAATTTTTATAAGGACTTTTTGGCATACTTTAACTGCAGAGTTTCACATTTGTCTAGGATGTTTTAAGAAATCTGAAATTATTTCTGGTATTTGAAAGCAAGCTTGGAATTGTGCTGAAAACACAGTTCTCACACAGACTTTTCAACTGAATTAATTACAATACAATTGAGCTGTGGCATGTGGGACAAGGAACATCTGGTGATAACCTTGGCTGATCTTACTGTAGATTGCATTCATGAGTCTGAATAATTTTCCGGACATATTGATATAGCCATTATGCCCTTTTTCAATTTATGTACTTGTGCTGGCTTTGGCCATCTTGACAAAAAAAAAATCCCACACTTAGGTCAAGGACTCTGGAAGCGTTAGCTTTCAGTGAGAAATTACTTGCAGACTCATTATATGTTTATTGTCTAAGGCTCCTTGTAATAGGAAACCTGTTTTGTACATTAGCAATGTATATCATTAGCTTTGTATATTCCAACTGGAACTATTAGAAGCACATCTTCCTCCAAGAAGAGAACTTGAAACAATTCAACAACAACAAAAAAAAAGAAATCAAACTGTGTTATTCTTTTCATTGTCTTCTAGTTATATTATCTCTGTATGCATATATGTACTGAGGAAATTTAATGGCTAAATGGCTTCAACATAATTCTAGTTTTTTAAAAGCAAAGAGAAAATCATCACTCTGTGAAGCAGAACCAAACACACAGCAGTGGGAAAAAATCCACATATGCCCTAAACATAGCTATTTTGCCTTTTTAAAATTGTCATCTGCCCTGTATATAAGCAAAGTGTCACCCCTGCAATCTGGTAGCTTTATCTGTCCACTGTGATGGGAAGTAAAGGATGGGAAAAGGTGCAGGGCAAAAGAAAGCCAAGCTGCTTTAGATGTTGATGTCTTCTGGTGTTTTAAATTTTAGAAATACAGCTCTCAAACTTATATCTGAAAATAGAAAAGAAAGACAGCAATCATGCATGTAAACATACTGAATCTCATTGAACTTTCTAATAAAATAAAAAATCCTAAGACTTGCTGGAAGAAATATTTTCAGTTGATACGACCTCTCAGAAAAATAAGGCACAGCTTCGCCATACTGCTCTTTTTTTTCTGCAACTGCACCCTTGCGTCCACTTCTCCTGAAGCATGAAACCATCCTGACTTGGGCAGATTCCAGCTGTAGCATCGACGAGCACTTTACAAAGGAGGAATTCTGTGAAATGGGCCCATTTGGGATGTATCTCTCATCTCTCTGCTTCCTCGTGCATGGCAGGTTTACAGCACAGAGAAGTTATTTCACAGTGGTAGGAGCCCAGCTTTGTCCCCCCCACGACAGCTTCCTCCCAGCGCTCTGCTGCACAAGTCGGCGCAGAATTGATTCACTACATGTGCGATTTTACAACTTACCTGCTGCACTTCTCTTTATTCCCTGACACAAAAACCAGCAGCTAAGGTTCTGTAGAGGCACCAATTTGGACAGAATTGATTCTAAAAGACTATAACAAATATTATTACCTGTTTGCAATAGGTGGCACACATAATGTTCTTTGTGCTTTCCAGAGGCAATTGGAAGAGGAGCGATCTTGGCTTTGTATAGAAAATCTATACAAATATTGTCTCTTCTGCCAAAGAATTCTTTTTTTCTTAGATCTTCAAGTCTTAAGTCTCTGTATACACAGATTTATGACGTTCTGCTACTGTATTTATTGTAAATTGTAAGAGTTTTGCTTAGTTACAGGTAGCTACAGGTTTTTAACAATCTGTAGAATTTGATCACCGAAGCACTGTTTATATAAGTAAGAAAAGTCTATAAAATCCTCTTGACCTTCACAGTATCCACAAATAGAGCAAACTTGTTTTACATCAGATTTTAGCAATACCCAGGGTATATACATTTTAAATTAGGCAGTCAATCCAGGAGAAAACTAGTTTCCTCTGCACATCAGATACATCTAGACATGTATGAAGTGTCTCTTGAACCTATAGAAAAATATTTCTGTTCTACTTAATAAATGTGGGCCTCATTCTCTTACTTTCACTGGTGTGATTTAATTGACTACCACAGAACTACAGCTGCCTGAAGTCTATGAAAATGATAAAACCAGCACTTTTGTTGATCACAGTATGTAGCCTAGAGATACGAGGGAGACTTCACTTAAAAGTCTCATGCCAGTCACATTAAATCTTGGTGCAAAACTGACAGTTAACATTTTAAGAAATGTGTATTATAAATAGTTTATGAAGAACATTTTTTTTTCTGTTTAAGCTACTGGTATTCAATGCTTCATATGATTTGTGCATTCAACACAAAATTCCCAAATATGGTGTTAATTTTTCCCTGGGGATTTTATGTATTTATGTATATGCGGTCTGTTTTCTTTAGCTGAATTTGAAAGCTATTTCACAGTACAATGAGGCCCTAATTTTTACAGCCAATCAAAGCCGTGCCTTCCAAGTAATCAATTGTTTGCTTGTATAGCAGAACAAAGTAATGCCCTATGAAAAATTAAGTTGCATTTATTTTTTAATATAGTACTCAGAATATTAGGTATATGAATCACATAAACCAGAATCTAATTAAATTACCAGTTCCCACAGCAAGTTCTGCATCTTCTACAAATACATCTGAAATTGTATTAATCATATCCCTGCTTATGAATTCCTCAAGCTAAAGCTTTTGATGTTGCCTGCTAAATTCTTAGCAGAAATTACAAAAGTCCAAATACTAACAGGGCAACTGAAACCACCCTGTTGCTTGAATAACAGTACTTTTCAGTGATAAATTCTCACTCTCAATGTCATGCTCCCATTTTACTACCAAGAGGTATTTGCAAACATGGCAGGCTTTTCTGCTCTTTTTGGGCTCCTGACCGACACAAAAATGTGCAGCAGTAGGGAACAAGCAAATCAAAAATCCATTCAGAATTTTATATGTCTCTGTCAGCCTGCATCTTTCCCCTAACCCAATGGGATTCAGTCCTAAAAAAATGTGTTTGGTAACTGAAGAGCTTGATCCCCAACCTCATTAATCACAGGTGGACATGTAACAGGTATCTCACACAAGACCTCATCCAGGCTGCTTTTGAGCAAAGGAGATACAGGCTGTCTCCTGACCGGCTGCTCTGAGCTAGTAAACAGGGTGTGCACTTGCACTTTCCTTCTGGAGCCCACCCATCATCCAGGAGAACTTAATGCATTCAAATAAAGCTACCCATTGGGTACTATCCCAGCATTGATTTTTTAAGTCTAAATTGAGAGGAAAATTGTCTTCTGAAGCAACTATTATCTTTTTTCCCTCCTGACACAACTCACAGATAAGTATGAGAATTTTCCTATCAGTTTTAGGCCTACTGTTCAGGTTTGGAATTTGCTTCCCTTTGCAGTGTTGAGCCAATGTCAGGAGAGGACAGAATCACATAGAATCACAGAATCTTAGGAGTTGGAAGGGACCTCGAAAGCTCATCCAGTCCAACCCTCCTGCCAGAGCAGGATCACCTAAACTGGGTTGCAGAGGAACGTGTCCAGGCGGGTTTTGAATGTCTCCAGAGAAGGAGACTCCACAACCTCTCTGGGCAGCCTGGTCCAGTGCTCTGTAACCCTTACAGGAAAAAAGCTTTTCCTCATATTCATATTCAACCTCCTATGCTCCAGCTTGCACCCA
>NW_010156310.1:0-2112 GCF_000695765.1 Mesitornis unicolor
TGGTAGGATTTTCCCATTCAAATGCAAACAGTTTTTGACTTTCCTTGGCTAGAGGCAAGCAGAAGAAGGCATCTTTCAAATCTAACACCGTAAACCATTCTTGGGTGGTCTGTAACTTGGTCAACAGTGTATAAGGATTAGCCACTACTGGATGTAAATCCCTAACTATTTTATTTATTGCCCTCAAATCCTGTACCACCCGATAAGAGTTGTCTTGCTTCTTAACTGGTAAAATGGGAGTGTTATATTCTGATTCGCATTCCACTAATAGTCCATACTGTATTAAATTATTAATTGTTTTTTCTATTCCCTTACGGTCTTCTATTCTTAAGGGATATTGCTTCTGATGCACCGGGCTGACTCCTTTTTTCTTTTTTTTTTCCTTTTTTTTTTTTTTGCACTTTTAGCCCTTCCTGGAACCCCTGTTGCCCAAACCCCGGGGTACACTTGGTTAATGACCTCCTCTGTCTTTGATGATAATTCCAAAGGTTTCTGAGGACTCATAAGGGCTAAGCTCAAAATTTCAATTAACTGTTTATCCTTCACTTTCAATTCCAGGTGTCCCTTTTGAAAGGCTATAGCTACTCCCAGTTATTCTAACAAATCTCGCCCTAGCAAAGACTTAGGAGAATTTGGTAACTACAAAAATCGATGTATCCCAATCTGTTTTCCCAATTTATATTTAAGGGGTTCCGAAAAGAATACCCTTTTCTGTTGACCAGTGGCTCCCACAATATTAACAAAGTCTTTTCCTATAGGTATCAATTTTTGATTTAGAACAGAGAATGTAGCTTCCATATCCACCAGAAATTCTAGCTCTTTTTCTTGTTCCCCTAGCTTTACCTTAACCAGTGGATCCGCTAGGGTAGATGCCCCAGGTTCCAGTCAATCTTCCTCTGCTGCCACAATCAAAGCTCGTGATCTTGCACCCGATCGTCTTGGACACTCATTTTTCCAGTGACCTTTTTCCTGACAATATGCACAGTGATCTCTTCCAAACCCTTGCTTCCTTGGACCTCCTCTACTTTGTCCTCGTCCCCTATTTCCCATTCCTCCTATAATTCCTCTTTGCTCCAGTGCTGCTATTGTAGCATTTGCCGTTACTTTAGCCTGTTGTTCCATGTCTGTTCTATCCCTATTTCTATATACTTTCCAATCTTCATCCACCAACCTTTCCAAATTTTTACTGTCTGGTTCCTTCGACTTCTGTAACCTTTTCCTAATATCTGGAAATGATTGTCCCAAAAATAATGATACTAACTGTTGTCTGCCCTCGTCTGCCGAAGGATCCAATGTAGTGTATTTTCTCATTGCATCTCACAGCTTGTCTAAAAATTCCATAGGATTTAGTTTTTGATCTTGCTTTATCTCATGCAGGGAAGACCAATTAACTGCTTTTGGAATAGCATTTTCTAATCCTATCTTAATCCAATTCCGATACCGTTGTAATTTTTCATATTGAGCCTCATTATTGGGATTCCATCCAGGATTTACAATTGGTACATGATCATCTACTGTCCCTTCAAGACTTCTCCCATTTATCAATATTTCTACATCTGTTCTTGCAGTTTTCAATACCAATTGTTTTTCTGTCTCTGTTAATTCTCCCAAAATGAGGTCTACATCAGTCCAATCAGGGTTTGTACTCCTCACAAGAAAATCAAAGCTCTTTACAGTTTTGATTGGGTCATCCCTATATCCCTGAGCAACTTTGGGGATTCTTTTAATTCGGTTGAAGACAAAGGGGTTTTAACTCTTACCGGTCCCTCTGGTCCAGCTACCTCTCTCAACAGTGCCAATAGTTCAGGCTCCTTTGTCTTACTCCTGGTTTGGGCAGTAATCAGGGTAGATGGTCCCGGTTCTTCCCTTTGTGCTCCTTCTCCCTGGGGCTCACCCTCTACTCTAATTGAAGGGGGAAAGTCACCAGAATAATTAAATTCTTCCTTATCCTGTTTATCTTTTAAACATTGCTGTCCGATGCTGAAGCACAAAAGTCATTGCAAAACTATGATGATTGCCCCAGAAAAAGTGCAACACCAGCAGCCATGGTTGTACCTGGGTATGAAGGTGTTAGACCAAATGGTAACGCCACAACCAATTCAGTTGCAAATA
>NW_010156311.1:0-10428 GCF_000695765.1 Mesitornis unicolor
TCTCAGCCCATCGGTTCAGCCTGTCCAAATAGGTTCAGCCTGAGATGCTGCAGGGACAGTGAGGTTCAGGTGCCCGTTTGAAGGAAGGCTTCTTCCTGCCATGGTGTGTTTGAGGCTGGCAGGAAGCATCGGGGTGGAGTTTGTCCCATCATCTGGAGCCATAAAAATGTTCCTTTCCATACTTTGGAAGCTGTTGTCACCTTTCTTCTCAGGGTGAAGTTTCCTGTGCCAGGCAACTCTTTGTTTGGGAGCTGTGTTGCATTCGATGCACTCTGAGTTTCAATTTTAGTTACTATCACTAAAGAGGGCACAGATCTCCCTTTTATCAAGGAAGGCAGCAAAAAATTCATTCCTTTCCAAATCATCCTGCCATGCTTAGTTTAAGTATGTCCCATAAAGCTTTTCTGTCTCTTTGTATATAGAAGCTTTTACCTTATCTGTGCTGGGGCTCTCCACGCTCTTCTCTTTCCTTCTGGGCATTTTCTTGGTGTTTGGTAGGATAACAGCAACAATTACAGCTTCCTGGTGGAGGGCAGAGATTGAGGCCCAGAAATAATCCTATTCTATATCTTTTTTTGTGCTGTGTTTTATGTATCCAGTGGGAGAGACAGGGAAGTGATGCACCATCAGCATTTGGGGCCGTGCTCTCCATGTGAACCACCCTGAAGTTTCAGTTCCCAGTGGGTTGGAAGTTGCACAAATGAAACACTTTTGCTCAAGCAACAGAAGGAGCTGTTTCTTTCTGGGCTTAAAGTTTCTTTAATTCACCCCCTCCTTCTTTTCCCACCCCCTCCCAGCATCCAGCTCCTGGATATTTTGTTATGAAAATGAGCAATGTGATCTCGGAGAGCAGCTTTAAAGTCTTCTGCTGAAGGGAAAACAGGCCAAAAATAAACTTGAAAGTGAAGCTTGGGAGAACAAAGAACGGGGTTATATATAATGGCACGGTGCGAGGGGGAGGGCTGGGGCAACCTAAAAATGAGCAGCTGGGAGGCTTTTTTGGTACCAGATTTAATGGGATGAACTGATGATGCTGCGCTGCTGCTGGGGCCGCCGTTAGGCTCAAGTTTTGTGTGGTTTTCAAGTATTTGCAAGTTATAGCAGAAGGCTGTGCCTGCGAGTTCCTGATCATTGGGGTCGGAAGGAAACTTTCCCAAACCGGCTATTGAGACAATAGCAACTGTGGTTGACAACTGCGGTTCCAAAAGCAATTGAAACCAGCAGCGTGGTGGGGTGATTTCTGAGGTTGGGATGAGCTGCGTCCCAGCGCTGAACGGCAGTTGGTGTGGTGGATAACTGCACTCTTCAGCTTCCCCTCTGCTCTGCTCACACCACAGCTGCAACCTTGGGTCCAGTGCTGGGCCCTCAGCTCCAGAAGGACAGGAACTGCTTGAAAGAGTCCAGCAGGGCCACAGAGATGCTGGAGGGAGTGGAGCATCTCCTGCTGAGGAGCGGCTGAGGGAGCTGGGGCTCTTGAGCTTGGAGCAGAGGAGCCTGAGGGGTGCCCTCATTCCTGGGGATCCATTGGGAAAGGGCAGTGTCAGGAGGAAGGAGCCAGGCTCTGCTCTGGGATGTCCAATGGCAGGACAAGGGGCAATGGTCCCAAGCTGGAGCACAGGAGGCTCAAGCTGAAGATGAGGCCAAAGTTTGTGAGTGTGAGGGTTCTGGAGCATGGCCCAGGCTGCCCAGAGAGGTTGTGGAGTGTCCTTGTGTGGAGACACCCAAAGCCCTGGCCGTGTTCCTGTGTGAGTGCTCTGGTGATCCTGCTGTGGCAGGGGTTGCACTGGGGGAGCTTTCCAGGTCCCTTCCAACTCCTTCTATTCTGTGTTTCTCCACAGACTGGCTTTGATATTCCTGTGTTTTTATTCAAGAAATTCCTGGTGTTTGATGCTGAGGTTCTCTAAATAAAAAGGGAAGTAATAGAAAAATCATCAATCCATCTCTCCTCTAGGTTTATGCCTATGGCTTTTCTCCTATCAACCCTGAGACTCCACTGTACAGATGTTTCCTTTTTCTGGTAGTGTGGCAGTACCACCCCACATTGCATGGACTCCCCTGGCCCTAATGTAGTCTTTCCAGCTTGACAATGTAGGTATGTCCTCTAACAGCACCGTTTGAGGACAGGAAAGTGCAGTTTTCCAATGGCCAAATGCCATTGGGATATGATGAGAGCAGAATTAGGCCTGGAGAACAGTCACTGCTTTGAGGAACGGGTTTGTTCTGACTCTCCTAGGGCTCTTTAATGAGAGGTTCAGTACACTTAGCCACTTCTAGGAATACTTTCTGCCGGGTCAGATCGCTTTCCCCTTTCAAGAAATTCTCCTTTTCTCTCCCCAGCTGAGGTGTAAAGAGGTGTGGAGCCTAAACGGTCTGGTCAAGCACCTTTTTGGCAAGCAGCTTTTGAAGGACAAGTCCGTCCGCTGCAGCAACTGGGAAGCTTTTCCACTCAAGGAGGAGCAGAAATTGTATGCGGCCACGGACGCCTATGTACGTACAAGAAATCACCCTGTATCGATGCATTCTGTCTCTAAGTTGGTGTTACCTGCTGGGTTTTATTGCCTTTCTCCTATGGGACATTATGAATGTGGGAGGACTTTGTGGTCCACTGTGGATATGGGGTGCTTAAAGGTGGCAATGCCCCAGAGTTGGTTGCTGTCCAGTTCCTGGTCTGTATGAAGCATTTAAATGCCAGTGTCATGGGTTCTTCTCTTGAAGATGGCCCTTTTTGGGGCCACTACTGACTCAGTAACTTGTCTTGTTGCTGAGATCACTGCAAGAAGTGGTTTCACACAATAAACCAAATGTAGATTGGAAAAAGAAACCCCATTCCCCCACAGCCTTAAGCCTCCCATGAAGTCCTTACCTAATTCTGTCTCATGGTGTTGCAAGATTTGCCTCTCTAGTGAAGTCTGTCCATGAACCAGAGCTCCTGGAGGTTCTGCTGTGCTCTGAAGGTGCCAAGTAACCAAGGAATATGCCCAAGGGAGTGCATGTTTGTTTCGACAGGCTTCAAGTTGTCACCACAGGGCTGTGAATTTTATCTCTATCCACATGGAGTGAGCCTAAATTCTTTGAGAGTGATTTCACCCGCGCAGATGTAACACAGCTGGGATTTTTTTCTGAAGTACAGAAATTACTTATGGAAGTGAAGAGTGGGTTCCCTTTTCTGCAGGTATTTACCATAGCTTGAGCACTTCTGGATGTGTTTTCTGCTCGGGCTTTTGGTCATCTTGAGCTGCTTGTGAACCAAAATCTGGTTTTCACAGCCCCTTGCTAAGTATGTCAGATAAAATTAATAGGCAGCTGTGAAGAAATCTCCCCTTCTGTGGCTGTTAATACAGCATAGATCACCAGGAAGAGTTCTTTTAGTTGCAGATGAATTATTGTAGCTCTGTAGAAGCCTTTGCTTTTCCACCAGTTTGAAAAAAGAGATGTTTTCCCTTAGTTGGGTGTTCTGTGAAGGCATTTACCACTGTGCTGCTGGCTGCTGTTGGCTTCCTGGGAGAAACCTCTTCTTCATGACAGGGAAATCAAATCCTGTCGTCGGGTTATGTAGAGGAAGGGAAGTGGGACTTTGGTCCTTGTTATCTCACTTGGAAAACACTGCGTATTTGCTAGTTTAGTTCAGTGTTAAACAGCGGAGGCCTTCGCACCTGCGGACATGTGGGATTTCCTCTTTTGGGTGCTGTGAGCTGCCTGCTGTAGCCAGCTTTTCCCAAGCAGTGCCCCTCTCTTGCTGTGCTCTGTTCACCTGGCCAGCCTTTGAGAGCCCCACAGGAAAAACACTTGTTTCTTTTTCCCTCTTTAAGATGCTTTGATTAACATGTGTAGCCTAATTAGCACATTCCTGGCTTCGGGCTGCATTTCCCTATTAGAACTTAGTATGCATATCAGGGGAAATATTAACCACACAGACTCTATCTTAGTAGGTTCAGAGCTGCTCTCCTGGAGCACCACATAAAATCTGAATGCGGTGGAGCAGATGGTGAGACCGAGGGCGGTTTACCTGCAGCTCTCTATTTGCAGCTGACTCGAGGAGATAACCACGCTGGCATGTACACCAGAATATCCCCTGCGCTGCGGACCCACGTGTGGACTTTGCCTTTGGTGAAAAGCTCTGTAAAATCGGAGCTGTTTGCGGTGAACAGCGCCCTAAGGCAGATCCCTGCCCGCTGTGCGGCCTGGGTCAGCAGCTCGGAATCCGATACTCTTTAATTCTTGGGTTTTAAATCACTGAGGTGTGGTTTCTCTGCGGAGCGCTGAGTACTCGTTTCCTTTTCCTCTGCAGGCTGGCTTCATCATTTATCAAAAACTGAAAGATATGGATAACAATGGCTGGAAGTCATTTGGTTTAAGAGGAGGTAAGTTACGCTCTCAAGCAGGAGGAATTCATTCAATGCACAGTTGAAAACTGTATTTCCTAAGAGGGTTTTTTCAGAGTCTTTGTGTCACAATTGTCTGGTTTCTTGGAAATTACAGGCAGTTTCCAGAGAGAGCAGGCTGCAACAGCTCTTAGATGCCTGTAACTGTTTTCCACAGTGACTTAGGAATGCAGCCTTCGTGTGTTGTTTGTTTCTGCTGTGTACAGACGTGGTAGGAGTTCCTGTTTAGGGAAACGCTTCAGTGACTTAATATCAATTCTGCTGATGCGGGCACAAAAATGTAGTTTAAGGAGGAGTAAGACCTCAAGAAATAACGTTAGTGAGTAATGCTTTCCTTGAGGCACATAAATAGCTGCTCTTAAAAAAAAATGCAACCTTAGCTTTATCTGATTGGAAAAGCGACTCTGAAAATCTTAGTTTTGCTGCATTTAGATGCTTTGTAAGGGAAACAAAGCATAGACTGTAGTTTCTAGTTGAAAAAGGGGAGGGAGGAAGCTTATTTTTGTTTGGTACTGGCTGATTTTTGTCTATTCTATCCAAGACAGGGCAGTACTCTTCCCTTAAGACGAGGTGTAAATCTGTGGCTTGGGTTTAGTCGGCATATCTGTGTTAGCAGCCCTTTTTCTGGAAACTGGAGGGTGTGGTGGGGAAGGAGCACTTCATAATGGTCCTGTTCTTTATCTTTTTTTCCTACCCATATGTCCATGGGCCACTGGCAGAGGGGCAGTGCTGAAGTTTGTGAAGACTTGGCCTCATTCCATGTACTGATTTCTCTTAAGCACTGGAAAAGGCTGTCTTAGCTGTGGATCTTGTGGGAATGCAGTTACTCAAAGGCAAATTGTTTGCATATACATACGAGACCTCCGTTATTGTGAAATAACTTTGCTGACATTTCTTATAGGTGACGTGTTGTCAGAGGATGTGAAGGAGCGCTTGACTTCGCTGGCTGGAGAGATATCAGACCTGGCTTCCCATGTCCCTGACTCTTCTGGACCATGTGCAAGTTTGCAGAGGTTGGTGTTTTGCCAGCCTGTCTCTACTTCACCTGTAAGATCTGGGGTTTCTTCTTCATCCTGGAGGTCCTGCGCTATAGGATACATGTGTGTTCACAGCCAGCTCTGTTATCTGGGCATCCTTTTCAAGAAGAGAAAGTGTTGATGGGGAAATTTTGCTTGAAAGAGTCCAGCAGGGCCACAGAGATGCTGGAGGGAGTGGAGCATCTCCTGCTGAGGAGCGGCTGAGGGAGCTGGGGCTCTTGAGCTTGGAGCAGAGGAGCCTGAGGGGTGCCCTCATTCCTGGGGATCCATTGGGAAAGGGCAGTGTCAGGAGGAAGGAGCCAGGCTCTGCTCTGGGATGTCCAATGGCAGGACGAGGGGCAATGGTCCCAAGCTGGAGCACAGGAGGTTCAAGCTGCAGATGAGGCCAAAGTTTGTGAGTGTGAGGGTTCTGGAGCATGGCCCAGGCTGCCCAGAGAGGTTGTGGAGTGTCCTTGTGTGGAGACCCCCAAAGCCCTGGCCGTGTTCCTGTGTGAGTGCTCTGGTGATCCTGCTGTGGCAGGGGTTGCACTGGGGGAGCTTTCCAGGTCCCTTCCAACTCCCCATATTCTGTTATTCTGTTAAATAGGTCTTTATCCATAGATATGGTAGAACATAGCTTGTCACTGGTCTCACTGGAATGGCTTTGGCGCTGAACTTTGCAAAATCTGTTTCTTCTTGCTGAAATGCACAGCGAGTCCTTCTTTCATAGATACTCAGGACCCTCGTGTGGCTGGTTCCCAGAGTTCTGGAGACTTGACGCAAGGCTGGGGGCAATACCACTGTTTGTTCAGAAAATCTTTATAGTTTTATTCGGTGTAAAGAAGTACAGTTTTCTTCACACAGAAGTGGAATGCCAGTTGCATATGAGTGGCAAGCTTTTGTATGTGAAGTTTTGGATAAAATCTCTCCAGAGAAACAGCCTGCTTTTAGCATCCTCAGTGCTGCTAAGATGTAGGTAGCTGAAGCCTTTACCATTTGGGTTTCACTCTCTGCGTTTACTTTCCAGGGCTGCAGAAATACTAGCTGACATATCGGAGAACGTAAATGCCTTGAGAAGCACGCTGCTGGGTGGTTCAGGTTCCCCTTCTGCACCGGAGAGGAACCAGGATGCAGCTCCAACAAAGCTCGAAGCGGAGTCAGCAAATGTTGAAACGCGAGAAGCCGAAATGCCTGAATTTGGCAAAAAACTTGAAGGTGACTTCAGCAGCTGCTCTGATGCTACGCTGGCCCTCCTCTGGGAGGGAGATGTTAATGGTGAAGAGGCAGGGAGAGGGAATGCTGTGGTGGAAGAGGCAGCAGCCAGCCCTAAGGACAAAGCGGCCCGAGATGACTTCATGTCACTGGACATCACCGAGCAGGAGCTACAGATCTTGGAGCAGCAGGCTGCTGAGGAGTTTCTCAATGAGGCTGTGCCTGAGGTAATGAGAAAAGCCCTCATTAATCGTGGACACTCGGCAGAGGAAGTGATCACGTCCTTAATTTCCCCCATGATTTTAAAAAGTTGCTTTCCTGAGAGAAAATGAAGGTGGATTAGAGGAAGGGCACGGAGTCTGGGATGTATTTGTGGAGGCAGTCAAGCGCTGAGCCACCTTTCAGTCGGGTGGTTGGGAGGATACAGGAGCTCTAGATGTTCTCATTAGCTTTTCTCTCTTCAGTTGCTGATGTTATCAAAGGATTTCTGACAGTATGGGGTCTAATGCTGCACTCCAGCATCTCCAACTTGATCATAAATAAAAAGCAGGTCTTTCTCGAAGGGACCTGTAAATAGCAGTCCTTCTACTGACTGCTGGTATGGGTTGATGCCTCTTAAATCAGATTATATCCTTGTGTTCTAGATGTTTCCCACATCTGGTGGTACTAGTGTTGGTTTTGTCTCTTAGTACAGGGCCCTGTTGTGTTGTAATATTTTTTTTCAGATGTGGTTTTATCATGGACAAGCTTCAGAGCTGAATGTTGAGCTTTTGTTAAGGGGTAAAAGCACACAGAAGTAGTTTATAGCACGTACAGAAGGTTGAAAGGATGTGGGTAAAATAGAAATAACTCTGCTGATAAGAGTCGTGTTTTTGTCCTTCTTTTTAGGAGGCATCCTCCACAGACAACGAGCAAAATATTTCCTGCGTCATTGAAAGCGATGAAGAACTGGAGATGGAAATGCTCAAAGTGAGTGCCTCGGTTTTGGGGTTGTATTTTTTGTCGTGGTGATGCTCTTGGGTCACAGTGAAGCGTAGCCTCGTTGAGGGGAGGGAATGAAGCAAGGTGTTGCTTACAGGAAAGAGATTAAGGAGAGATTAAATAAAAGCTAACTTGCATAGAAGGATCTCAGTGTTCCTCAGAGCACCACGTTTTGGAGACAGTGTAACGTGACTTTGGGATCGCAGCCTTTCCATTTCTGTGTGGTGGGGTTTTTTGGTTAAAAAACCAACCCTTAGTTTATAAAGTTAAAGGAAAAAAAGCTTAGATCTTCACAATTGGAAAGACTTTCTTGCAAAGAATCACAGAATCACTTGGTTGGAAAAGACCTCTGAGATCATCTCGTCCAACCGCTCCTGTCTACCCCCTAAACCAAATCCTTAAGTACCTCGTCTACCCGCTCTTTAAACACATCCAGGGATGGTGACTCCACCACCTCCCTGGGCAGCCTGTGCCAGCTTCTGACGACCCTCTCAGTAAAGAACTTCCTCCTTAGCTCTAACCTGAACCTCCCTTGGCACAGCTTGGTGCCGTTTCCCCTTGTTCTATCCCCCATCACCTGGGAGAAGAGCCCAGCACCCACCTCTCTACAAGCTCCCTTGAGGCAGTTGTAGGTGGTGATGAGGTCTCCCCTCAGCCTTCTCTTCTCCGGGCTAAGAGACAGAGGCTGTTGTAACATTACCCAGGAAATGGCTCTTGGGACTTGGATGCTACTGATAAAGGAGTTCACTGTATTTTTCTGGATGGATCCAAGTTATGCCATAAGCAGATGAGAACTCATGTGCCCCTATGTCATCTCGCCCGAGATGTGCATTGTATCAATCCCTTCATGCTCTGAATTAACTTCTTCTCCTGCTTTTTTCAGTCTTTAGAAGATGTCAATGATTCTAAAGGAGTTTTGACCGAAAATGAGTCCAATAAAGCCAGGAAAACTCCTGACGCAGAATTGAACGTGGTACTGGACGGTGAGGAAGATGAAGCCATTGAGGAAGAAGAGGAGGAACATTTGGGTATGTGTTAAATTACAGAGCACAATTAAATAAGTAGTAGTAATGCACTGTCTATAGGAGCAGATGTGAGGGCACAGTGACATTTTGTGATTGGTATTTTTAAATTTCTAATTTAAAAGCAGAAAGCCAAAGCTCATCTGGGTGTCCTTGGCAAAATGCAGCTGAGTCCTGCCACGATCAGTAGATGTCAGGCATACTTATTGGGAGCAAAACTCATCTGGAGATGTGGTTGTCAGGCAAAATTGAGGGGACCTATACAGAACACAGTGAGGGGAAAGGTGGTATCTGCTCTAGATGCTTTTCCTCTGTTGTCCCCCTGTTGCTGCTTCGTGGTAGAAGATCCTGGCTTGAAGGTGACCTAATGCTTTGAAACTGGCCAAATCTAATGAAGGAGAGGAGGTTGAAGTGTGAGGTGAAATACACCTTGGCTTGTTTGGGCCTTCGTTGTGTGGAAGCTTCCTTCCCTGGTTGTTGGAAGTTCAGCTGTGGACCTCCTCAGTGAAAGTAACAGCATCAAGCCAGGAGAAGCTGCTTACAAGCAGGATGTGGGCTGCTAGATGGGGACAGATGAGGAGTTTTTTTATCAGTTCATCTCTAGAGAATTGCCTGGCAAGCTGCTGATCCTGGTGCGTGCTTCCCCAGTGGAACAAAAACTAGATGGAAACGGATGTTAATTATGAATTTCAACAGATCTTGAATACGTTTCCTCAGTGTTCACAGCGAGCTCAAGACCCCCTCGTACGTCACTCTGGGACCATGACTTTGTTAGCAGCTTGCAGTGTGAGGTATTGATTAGAGCGACTTCAGGAGGGTCTTTAAAGGCAAGCTTAGTGAAAATGTCTCTATTACATGGCATGAAATCACTTCAAGTAACGCAATTCTGCATTATAATACCTATTGCTTTATTTCAGTAATCGAGCCATATGCTCTCCTCTTCATGCAGGGTCTCTGAGGAGCCTGTTGGCTTTTTAACATTCTTTTATCCTAGCCTGTAAATATCTTCAGTTTGATGTCTCTGTCTTCACTGGAGTTGCTGAAATCCTAGGCCCTGGGCATTGCTAACCATGAACAGGCTGCTTGTCAAGGCAACGCTTTGTCTTGTGAAAAATTAACTCACAGATGAGGTTTCTTTTGCTCTCTCCCACAAAAGAGCCGACGCTGCCAGTACCTAGCGAAAGCCACGTCACGTGCCTGAAGACCTATTTTGGGCATTCTTCATTTAAACCGTAAGTTTAAGCACGCAGTAAGTATGCTTTCAGTTAAAACGCACGCTCTAGGGTTCATTGTATTTCCCTTCTTTCAACTCTGATAGCTTTTTAAATTGCTTCTTATTTTTAAATAGCACTCACAGGTTTGTACCTGTGCAAAATCCCTAGGAAAAGAGCAGCAGCCTTTGCCACAAGATGTCAAAATAAATCTTTAGTGTTAACTAAAACACTGTGCTTTCACATAGAGGATGCCTTTCTTCACTCTGCTGCTGGCAGACCTCCTGTGATCAGAGCTTTATTGTCTAACTTTAAAACCTAAACTGTACAGGTGGTGTGTTTTTCTATTATAAACTTCCTCTGTCTGCTTATCCTTTGCTACGGGGCTCTAAGAAACAGAAGCCTGTCCCTCATCTAGCATGGCATAACCTCTGTGCAGTATGTGCTTTTATACTTGAGCATTGCTGTTATGGCTCTTAAATTTAGTGGGAAAGAGATGAAATCTCCCTGAATCACTGGTGGTGGAATGCTGTCTGTGCAGGACGGCCCAAGAGCAACACTTTGAGGGGAGCCGTTTTACTCCAAGTATTTTGTGAACACAGAG
>NW_010156312.1:0-11160 GCF_000695765.1 Mesitornis unicolor
CAGCTGTGGGAAGACCCATATTGGACTTCTGTGGACTTTTTTTTCTCCTGTGAGAAGAGTGCCATGTGGAAGCAGAGGGAGGCTGGGAGGAGTCCTCCCCTACGCCAGAAGAGGAGCAGGAAGAGGAGCAGCAGAGCCCCCATGGTATGAAATGACTGCAAGTCCCATTCCCATCCCCATTGCACCCCTGGGCAAAAGTGCTTGGAGGTGAAAGAACCAGGAACAAAACTGAGCCTGGGAAGAAGGGAGGGGTGGGGGGAAGTTGTCTGGCTTTCAGATCTGGTTGTATCATTCACTGTTCTACTCTGATGATGTTGGTAATAAACTAAAATTGGGTTTTTTTCTCCCTATGATGATATATTTCAAATGTACCTTTTTGAATTTCAATGGTAATGTCATTATTATGTAACATCTTAAAAAACCCAAACCTAACCAAACCAAAACAACCAACCTAACCAATCAACAAAGACTTAGTATTCTTTGATATTAAATGTGGTATAAAATGTAAACAACTGCTTTTTGTGATTGTATGTTCATCTTAAACAACAATATGTTTTGGGTGAAACACTTGTAAACAGAAATAGCTTTGTCTCTCAGCAATGCCTATTCAGGAGTGAATAATCAGAACTATTCTTTCAGTTATTCTCAGAACTTTACATCACTCTCATGGTTTCCCTTTGTACTAGTCTCATGGGGGTATAATTGTAGGACGCATACTTGTTTCCAGTCCTTAAAGCTATAAATTTTATACATAGCTATTATACCTCTGAAATAAAGAGTATTCATTCTCACACATGGACAATATTTTCAGTTTACTGTGAGTGGCCCATTATAGTCGTAGAATCATAGAATTATTTGGGTTTGAAGGGACCTTAAACATCATCTAATCCAACCCCCCTGCCAATCCCACCTCCCACTAGACTGGCTTGCTCAAAGCCCCATCCAATCTCACTTTGAACAGTTCCAGGGGAGGGGGCATCAACAGCTTCTCTGGACAACCTGTTCCAGTGTCTCACCACACTCACAGTAAAGAATTTCTTCCTAATATCTAGTCTAAATCTACCCTCTTTCAGTTTAAAATCATTATCCCTCATCTATTGCTACTTGCCCTTGTAAAAAGTCCTTCTCCAGCTTTCCTGTAGGCCCAACTCAGGATCTGGAAAGTAACAATAAGGTCTCCCTAAAGACTTCTCTTCACCAAGCTGAATATCCCCAACTCTCTCAGCCTGTCCCTATAGGGGAGGTGCTCCAGCCCTCTGAACCATTAGAATTAGAATAGTGAATAATTTCTTTTTGTATTCATTTTTCTATCTGGGTTTCAAAGGTCAGTAGTGAACCTACGGTCATTATATAATTTAAAAGTCAATAGCCGAAACATGAAACTCAAACCATGTCCTTTTTATATGCAATTCAGTAGCACACCTACCCCCCCACACACAAAAAATACAGAAGGAAAACATTTGGGACACTCTGGTTCATTTTTGCTAAGCAGGCTGAATTCTAAAATGAAGAAGCCTATTGATAGCTAGTATTGCTCTGCAAAGTTTTGACTGATTCACCAACACCATCATGATCCAGTTCAAACACTTGCATTCAGGAGAAATACATAAGATAATGTATATACCTTACAACACAGAACAGGCAGTCATTTAAATCAGCAATTCAAAGAAATACAAGATCATCCCTTAACCAAAAGGTTTTTGGCAATTAGTGTCGTATTATACATGATAGAAGTCTAGTTTTATTTGAAACTTTCTTATTAGATTGGACTACCTGTGTTGTGTTAGGGTGTTAGAATTTCTACTTTGTTGAATGATCTTTCATTGCTGGCTGGAAAAGCACCCCAATGCTCTCCTGGTCACAGAATAAAGTTAGCCATATAAAAGATAAGATCAGCAATACATAACAGAAGCATAACTTCCTGAGAGGAAGCACTGAGCAGCCTCAGTTACATGGTTTGTTTTACCTTACATATTTCTTTCCCTCTGTCCTCTTTGTTCATTGGCCTTTGCTTTGCTGATTTTATACCCAGCACTAGTTTCAAACTCCTAGTAAGCCAGCATTCCATCAAGCACTGTTTCTTCACATCCTTTCCCCCAAGGTTTCTACTTCTGTAAAGTCTGATAATTTCTCCTATTTTTTTCTTACTACTTCAGTCTCGTGTCATGTTTGGCCAATCAATTTTCCGCTTCTATGATCTATGAGTTTCTTATCTTATTATAATTGAAGTTTAATTTATGGTCATCTACAAGCATTCTTACCACATTAATGTCTAAAAATAAATGTTTAATTGTGTATCAAGAGAACAGAAGAAAGCTAGTAAAAACATGAGACATTGTACCTGAGTAATAGGTAACATCTCCCTCACTTTTCCTACTTGCCTTCTGGATTACTAATTTAGTTCTAGTCACTGCCACCTTTCAGCTCCACTCATACTGCTTTAGTGTATGTGCTTATGTATGGAGATCTACTCCTTATTCTGTGTCAGATGCAACTCTGCCTTCATTTTTAAGGTGCTTTGGAGAGTTGAGTTTTCTGTTTGAACTAAAATTTTGCATCTTCTGAAGTAATGAGGAATCAGAAAGAAAATAATTTCCAACATCTGCTATAGTTTATTTTATGTCTCACTCCTCAAACAATGAAAAGAGGTATTTCAATTACATTTCTGTTCTTTTTATTAACAGTTGATGTTTTCAACCACACAACAGTGTCCATTTGAAGGCCACAGGAATCCATATTTTCCTTCAGGTATCAGCTAGTTGCCTGAAATACCCCATCTTTAGCCCTCATAAATCTACAAATATTTCTGCTTTCTAACCTGAAACCCCATTATTAGCAAAAATGGAACACATCTCAAATGTGGAGTCAAGAATTATTTATTGTCAGACTAACTAAAAATCTTAATAATCTAATCAAAGTACAGTAAACAGTTATTGTTAGTCCAACTACCCTTTTTCTCTCAAGTTACACTCCTCCTTCCAGCAGCCCTCTGGACCTGAGACAATGGAAGTGGCTCTCCCCAGGCAGAATGGGGCAGTAGGACTCGGCAAGTTGTCAGAAGCCCCAGGGCTCTGCAGTGAAAGGTAGGTCAGTGTTCATGGAGGGAGGTTTCACCAACTTTCTGAGTCTGTAAGGCCCATGTAGGGTACCAGCTGGCTCCCAATGTAAAGCTAGAAGCTGTTCGGGAACCAGCCTCAACAGACAAAATGAAAAAAATGGTTTGCTGTACCATGACTCCCATAGCTGGTGAGACCAAACCACAAGAGGCATTCACAGAGCTTAACCTCAAGCAATTGAGGCACTGGTCATTTGAGGTACTACGAGCCCATTGTTCCAACAAGCCAAAACCAGCTCAGTCCAAGGCAAACCCTGATCTGCTCTGAAACCCTGTGCCTGATTGTTGCTAGTAAAATTCTAAAAGCATTTTGTAGTTTGACAGTATATTGACTGGGGTACTCTATAGTGTAGTTACATGTGTAAAAGCAAAAGTACTAATTTCCAGACTAAAACAGAAATGAAACTGCAGCAGTATTGACTTTCAAATAAATATAACTACTCTTAAGTCATTATCATTGTTAATTAGTTGTTAAACAATAAGATGCTGATTACTGTAAAGGGAAGACAGCAATATGACTGAGGAAGGAAGAAGGAAAACAATGTATCAAGAGTCTCAATAAAGTTTTCTGGAGGTATAATAAAGTCTAATTCAATCAGTAGTGAAATTAAAAATTCTTTCTTCCAATAATATCACCTAGAATTCATTCAGAGGACATACTAAGACAGAATTCCGGAACTATCAGTCTTGTACTGGAATCCTCACTTTGAGCCATATTGTTGAAACTTAGGACTCTTAGGTCCACCTGAGATCCACACTGTCGAGGTTCTTCAGGTCTATGGTACACTTCCTTTGCATCTTGCTTGTCCTTATTAGTTTCCTGTTTTCCTCCTATTTCTCACTCAGCTTCCATGATGACATTTCAACTAAAGATTAGTTCTGCAATTGTTGTTGCTTCAATGCCAACACATTTCCTCTCAGTGTTTTTCTGTTCTGGTCCTCTAAAAGATCCATTCAGAGTCAGCCAACTAAATTCAGAAGTATCCACATCTGATATAAGCCATGAGCAGCAACAAACACTCACACTTTATGGATTCCTCTGGGAGGTGGACCATACTACATATGGTCTCCTTTCTTGCATCTGCCATTGCTTCTCCTCATCCTCCTTTCACATGTAAATTCCAGGTCTCCGAGCCTTCAAGGAACTGTTTCTCTCTCACAAGGCTACATGTTTAGACATATTGGTTAGTTACTTTTAAAACTTCCTGACAGCCTGGAGTAATCTAGTGCTATTACATGTGTTTCACCCCTCTTTACCATTCTTCACTTGTTATGCTTATTGTTGCATATTATACTTGCAAGTTCTTCGAAATAGGTGGTCAAATTATAGGAGGTTGATGACTCAGTTTCTGAATGGTATCGAAGGTAGTTTAAGATTTCTCTACGTCTTCATTTTTGGTGTCCAAACTTTAGTGCTTCGAAGTACACAGATAATCTTATTTTCATAGTCAAAAATTCAAGTCTGTTAAGATGTCTCAACTTGAAAGACCGAATCTGCAGTGGCTTTTTAAAAATTTAAATTCTTGAAGCACATCAGAGATGCAGTTCTAGAAGGGACTTAGGATATTAGTATAACTAAACAGCCATGATAGTAACTACAACTACAGCTAATAAGAGTTATGTTTTAAATTTTTGAACAGTGTTCAGTCATTTATTTTTATACCATAAAAAACCATCTGTTCTCTTGATAACTTTTTTTTTCTTTCACATTGAAATGAGCTGTGGAATATGATGTGGTCAAGGTTGAGGTCTAGAATCATAAATGATTTGTGAGGAAAATTTGTAAAGAAAAATGAAAAACCACAAAGCTTCATCAGTTTTTCAGAAAAATAGGTTTATCACTAATGGTGGTATAGTATAATCTAGCTATGCCATTACCTCTCTATTAAAAGACTGACCAAGAAATTTATTTCGCAGTTTTCCAGGAGGTACTGTATAAAATAGCTACTCCATAAACCAATCAGCTACTGTCAAAATAGATAATATTTTCTTAAGTTCTTAACAGTATGCTGTAGAGAGAGAGAAAAAGTTAGTTCAAGTCATGTACACCATGTAGCTGCCTGCCTGTACGCATGAAACTCAGCACTGGGCGAGGTGGCAAGCACTGGAGGTGGCAAGCACTGGGCAAGCTGGCAACCATCACTAGCTCTGTATCTGGTGTTATCTGGATGCCTGGAGAAATGTGAGAGGAGGCGGAGGCCTCATGGTCCCAGTCCCCTTTTCTTTCCGCCCCAAACAAAGGAGCCATTACCTCTATCCATGCAGGTGTGAATTAACGGACTTTGTGACATCAACATAACTGATAAAATTGTCTATAGTCATCCCAACCCGCACGTATGCCCTGGTGATGTAATGCAGAAATTTGAGTAATAACTAAAGACATACACTCCAGGTGGTCTAATCCACTCAGGCATCCTCTTGCCTGCTGTCACGTACATCAAGGGATAAAAACCCTAGGATTCATGCTAGAAAGGGGGAGTTACTTCTCCAGCCATGGAGTGATGAGAACGTTCCCCCTCGGTCAGAATACTGGCCAAGGTAACTTACGTGGGAGCCCTTACATGGGGGACAAGATGAACTGGGAACCATACCGATGAACTAAACGGATTGATGAATTTGCTCCCTCTCCATCCCCACCACTCAGGTCACCTTGTGGGTAAGATTAATTACCTCAGCTAACGCTGAGTGATATGTTTCCTTCTCAGGTTCATATTCCCTGAGTGTATTTTATATTTCTCCTCAGGTGCATTTCCAGGTTTCCTTGAGTGTATTCTTGGATTTTCTCTATAATATTTCTGTTTGAACGGGCTTGTTTATTTGCCAGGTGGCCAGGCTTACTGTGGGCAAGTAGTTGTTGTTGTTGTTAGTGTTTGTGTGTTTCATAGTGCATTGTTGTTGGTATTATGTTAGTTATACAACCTTTAGTGTACCTGTAGCTTTTCACCGGCAATTCAAAAGAACCTGTAAATGTTGCAGTAAATAAACAATTACTATTTGTTTCCCGACTTGCATCTGTCGCATATTTAGTGCCGGCCTCACAAGACCGGATTTATTTCCCCATTTTCGCAGCATATACCAGAAATAATATATTTGATCCACCTTCATCTTTTAAAATTTTCTTTCTTGAAAGTAGACACAGTTTTTGGAGAAAGAAAAGATGAAATTAAAGTCTTTCTATTATTTATTAAAATATAGGACATAATTTTTTAAAAAATCTGAATTTTAAGGGCTTTAAAGAATAAACTCAGGAAATATTTTCCACTGGTAAACATTTGTATACAATACATTTCTGGTCTGCAAAGTAATTTTTCTTGTTTAAAAAAAAAGGCCTTAGCACTTCTCTTTAGATAATTTGATGTGAATACAGAAGTGATTCACCTACCACAGTACAGGTGATTGAAGATTAATGAGTCATTTCTTTGGGCTCAAGCTTGTCACTTGTTTCAGGTACACATTAGTGGTGCAATTAATTTTACAGCGCTAGAGTTTTGTCATACATCACTTCCTATGGAATTCTGCTATGATAAGTATTTTTTAATTAAACCTTTAAAATGTCAGCAATGTTGCATACTACAGCTGAAATACAAAAATAACTATGAGGTCCGCAATAGCTTTAGTATTCAGTGGAGGAAGTATTAGGGCACTGTACTGGGTTTTATGTGGGGGTTTTTCTGGTAGTGGGGGAAGGCTATGGAGATAGCCCTGTAAGAAGCTACTAGAAAGATCCCCCAGCTCTAAAGTGTCAGACACACCTCTGGCCAGGACTAAGCCAATCAGCACCCTGTGAATTCATGTATTTAAAGGGGGTGTAGTGCATGGCCTGCTCACTCTCTTTCACACTGGCCCCAACCAGCACAACCTCGGGTGTGGGCAGCGCGGCCCCTGACCTGCCCAGTTGGACTGGGCCAGCCTGGCGCCAACTTAAGCTCAAGCCTCACTGCATCTCTAGCCCAAAAAAGAGAGCTGAAAAACCTTCAGAATCATCAGAAGGTACCTGCAGCAGAGAAAGCAGGACATGAGGAGAACAACTACAAACACCAAGGCTGGTAAAAGAAGAAAGGAGATAGGAGGAGGTGCATGGAGCCGAGGTTCCCCCGTAATCCTTGGCAAGAGTGCAGGAGCCTGCAGCCTGTGGAGGTTCAGTGGTGGGGCAGATCCACATGAGAAAATGGCTGCCCCTGAAGAGGCCATGACTCCAGGCAGTGTGTGCTGGAGCAGTTCATGTGTGAGGGAACTGCAGCTGTGAGCAGACCCATATTTGAACTTCTGTGGAGGACTTTTCTCCTGTGGGAAGGGTGACACATGGAAGCACAGGGAGAGTGGGAGGAGTCCTCCTTACCCTCTAAAGAGGAAGGAGTGGCAGAGACCGCATGGGACGAACTGACTGTAACCCCCATTCTCATCCCCCTGTGCTGCTGGGGAAAGGTGGAGAGGTAAAGAAAGTGGGAACAAAGCTGAGCCCAGGAAGAAGTGGGGGGCAGAGGGAAGGTGTTTGACTTTAAGATCTGGTTCTATCTCTCACTGTTCTATTCTGATGTTATTGGTAACAAATTAAAAATGCTTTGTTTTTCCTCTATGATGAGTCTTTCTTTTGCCCGTGGTGAGAAAAACCTTCCTAGTCCTTATTTTGTCTAGCCTTCTTTTGTGAGCATTGTGGTGCTCAGTTTCTCGTTGGGCCTAAACCATGAAAAACACAGAGATAACCTCTAGGCTGAAGTTTTCAAAGTCTGACTTGAAAATGCTGCAGATATTTTACAAAGAGCTTTTTACAAATTGACTATGAAAGATTAAACATATAGGTATTATCAATGTACAGTCCATTCAACCGAGTATATAATATCTCATATTCTTATTGTTGGAGACTGTCAGATATTTCAGATTTCAACTGAAACTCTAAGCATAGGATTGTTCCTGTTCACACTGTAGTATTTTTTGGAGGTGAAAGCAGAAATTAAGCACCCATCTGACTTTGTTGTGAAGTGCAGAATACATATACTATTCTTTTATATAAAAATAGTAAATAATTTCTTTTTTTTTAAATATATCAAGGCTTATGACCTTAACCTGGATATTATAACCATTTTTTCTTTCTTCCACTCAGTAGAAAAAGAGAATTTTCTTACCTTTCCTTCTTTGACCAGTATGTTGAGTGACAAGATTCTCCCCCTCTACTCTGCTCTTGTAAGACTTCCGCTGAATCCAGCTCTGGGACTGTGGGAGATGCACTCACCCTGTTAAAGACCTGCTAAAGACCTAAGAAATGCTGTGCCAATGTTTTTGCCTTTGGTGGCACCAGCATTGCCTCCCACCTCACGTCTCCTGTCAAGTCCACACAGTGAGGATCAAAAGTGGGAAAGTTGGGGGTCCTTCGCCAAAAAGCAGCTGACATGACCATATTTGTCAAAATATCAGATCAGATTTGACTAGGGTATAAATGGGGCCCCATTGGAGGGCGCATTTGAATCAGTCCTCCTCAGAGCAGCGGGTCTGCAGTTGGAGTCTCTCACCTTGAGTTAGGATGCCACTTAAGGTAATTTCTTGAGATTGAGAGCCCTCTTTTTTTAAGTGAGTGAGTGAGTGTGCATTTTGGATCATTGAGGCTAGAACATAAGAATTCTTAACTCAGCTGTGTCTGGTAATATTCCCAGCCAGCATATCAAACCTGTATTTGTTGAATGTCAGTGGAATGTTTTTTTGGTGACTGAGGTTTTGGCTGCTTGATTTCAGTTCCAGTTTAAAAGCTTGTTTGAGATCATTACCTGTATGTGTAGCCATTTTGGTGTGTGCCCATGACAGGGACACCCAGCACAAGACATGGACCTGTTAGACTGAGTCCAGAGGAAGGCCACAAAAACAGCCAGAGGGGTAGAACACCTCTCTTATGAGAAAGGCTGAGAGAGTTGTAGGTTGTTCAGTCTGGAGAAGAGAAGGCTCTAGGAGATATTTTGACAGCCTTTCAAAAATCAGAAGGAGCTTGTAAGAAAGATAGAGACTTTTTACAAAAGCCACTAGTGACAGGACAAGGAATAACAGTTTTAAACTAAAAGATGGTAGGTTTAGATTGGCTAGAAAGAGAGAATTGTTCATGATGAGTGTGGTGAGAAACTGAAACAGGATGCATAAAGAAGTCGTGGGTGTCCCATACCTGAAAGTGATCAAGGTTAGGTTGGATGGGCCTTTGAACAACCTAATCTAGTGGAAGAGGGAGATGGGAGATCTGTCTTTCCTAGCTCACGTCTTATCAAATATGTCTACCACTAATTAACCTTTTATAAGTTGACACTCATAATATATGAGATGTAGAAATTATATTCTTCTCATGTAGAAGAGAAACTACATTAATCTGTGTTACTCACTTGATAAAAATATACGTATTGACATTCATATTTCATTTCGTTTTTCTCCCAGCAGGACTTTCAGCATGGGCTTTTCCTCAAATTCATTGTCTGATGAGTCTGTGTAAGAAACTCATCTTGGATTTTAAAGGCATTAAGGAGTTCAGATGTAAATACTACTACATTCCTGAAATATTGATACAAATATGATAAAAATAAAGAAAAGGTAGACCTTTTCACAAGATATTATCCTAGAATGGAGCTGTCTTAATATGACTTACAAACTTATAGTATTATTCTGCTACATGTATTAGTTCTACAGCCGTTGGGTGCACTTCTCAAAGCATTTGTTAAAACCTCTAGATTTACAGATTTATTGTTTATTGGCATACTTGAAAAAGAAAAGAGCTTACCAGATAAGAACTATGAAATGTTTGGGTAGATTCCAATTCAGACAGATATTTTCTAAACTTTCCTCTATCTGACTGTAGACTCCACATATGTACTCTGTTCTCAGTCACAAAATACTCAAGCTTCAAAAAAAACTTATTTGAAGCAACCCTTTGAGATAACTAGAATAACTAAATTGGAGATGGTTATTTGGTCACTGAAGAGAGCAAAGTGGTCACATTCTTTTTTCTTGTTCCTTCTTTTTCTTTAGTCCATTATTATTTCCAAGATGGAAATACTGTTCTTTTTGTAACATGAAACATTCATGGCTTTTCTTTGAGTGATATAATTAGTCATATAAGAAAAAAGTGACTAAGACAAAAAGAGAGAGATTTTCATGGGGAATAAAAATACATTATATCCTAATCACAAACTTTTCTATTCCAAAAGAGTACCTATATTACCCTACAAAAATGCTTGTGAAGTGCTCAGGCCAGTAAAATCTCCCCATGGTTGTCCTTTGAGTTCTTTATTTCTAGCTTCTTTTCATGTGCATCTTTAATCAGACTCCTCACTTTTGTATATGCAAGGGCAATTTTAAATAAAATATGCTCTATAAAAAGTAGAATGCTTTATAGAAGGTGAAAATTACCTATTACCTCAATCCCAAAGCAGATGATTAAAGTTTAGAAGACACCTCATCTGAAATGAAGTTAATCATAATGATGTCCTGTAAAAGAGATTCAGTACCACTATATAGTGTCACAGAAGTGACTCAAAACAACATATTCCACCCAGTACATTTTAAAAAACTATCTACCTTCATTGCCAGATTAGTTTGCAGACCAGAGTCCACACTGACTCTTCACATATGTATCCTTGAAAAGTCTTTCTCTACAGAGTTTGAATCAAATAAAAATGGAAGCCCAGTAACACTTACCTTTCACAGAAACTTCAGTAGGCTGCAGGGAATCATCTGCAGTACTGTCCATCAGTTTGCCTTCTTTAGACTTGCAATAAAAATCAGCTTTCCTGGTTTTGAGAAATAATCATATCATATACCATTTCCCATCAAATCCACTATTGTTTTAATCAGCACTGGAGGGTGATAGGATAGTGCTGTTTGCCCTGATGCTCTCAGATATTTTGCCTTGATAGACAAATTGAGGTATTCTTCATGACCTTCTCACTTCTAGCTTTGGAAGCAACATGTATGTTTCTTGCAGCTGACAAATTCTATGCCTACACAAAAAGGAATGGGACAAAGGTATGACTTAATTTACATAAATTCTCCTCACAGCTCTTGAGTTGATGGCCCAC
>NW_010156313.1:0-68781 GCF_000695765.1 Mesitornis unicolor
CCAGATTTATTCTCCCTGTTTTCGCAACAACTTCATCCATCTTTAACTCTTCTTTCCTCTGCAGCAAAGGAGACCCTCTAGCTCGTGACTTCCCCCAGCTGTGACCCTGGGGACCTGCTCCAGGTCTGTGGGATGTCACTGCTCAGGACAGGCTGTGGGGACCTCCATGCTCCATACCCCATCCCTGGCTCACATTAATGAGTGCCACGATTCAGGCAGCAAAGGTGCCATCAAACAGTCCAAAACAATGCCATGGGCACCGCTTCGTGGCTGTTTCGAGAATATTTACTGTATTCTTTAGATCCATCAGAATAAACCCTCATTAGCTTTCCAGTCCCTCCTGTCTGTACAGGAGAAAACTCCTTGATTCCCAAAAATCAATGGACAACTGCTGTGCCGGTTCAGCTGGGACCAAGGCCTGCAGCTGCACCCACGGAGGTAGGACTGTCCCCTGCTGTCCTCGGTGGCAGACAAAAGGAGCTTCAAAGCCTGTTGGTGACCATGCCAGGGCTGCTAACACGCTTCACTTCAAACACCAATACAAACTCCCAGCTTGAGGCATTAAAATTTGATTACCAGGGACAGCTGGATCTGGGCTAAGGTCTGACTCTGAGGACCTGGGGGAAAAAACCACTCTGTTCAGCAGCAAGCTGTCCGGTGCTGAAGAAAAGGACCCAAGCCAAACATTATTTATACATCTTAAGGTCTCACAGATTTCACTGCACCAGGCTTGGCCAACCAAGCAACAAAATCCAGGCTTGCAGCCTTCAGGACATACTCTTAGAAACAGCTCCAGGCCCTCAGTGCAGGGGTCCTGCCTTGCCACCTCCGTGCTTTTTGGGAGGGAGCCGAGTCCTGCCGCATGGGTGACCCACATTTTAGGGGGACACATTGGCAGTGGGACAGGAGGACACAGACACCTGTGTGCATGCCCCAATTTAGGGCTGCTGCTACTGCTGGTACCCACCACTGCCAGAGCATCCTCCAGCCCACGACTGGCGTACAGCAAGCATGCAGGTGACAGATTTCATATTTTTCTGCTGGAAATGAAATTCAATCTCACGCAAATAATTGTGTTTGTTTTCCCTAGAGGTTCCAATCAGGCATAGCTAGCTATTGAAAAAGCCAAATACTCATCAAATTTGCTTCTCCTCTCATTTTCAATGCCATAGGTTGCAAATTTTTCCCCTGGATGGGTGGTGCTAACTTAAATACTTGGGCATCGGCTGTGTTCCAATTTTCAGCAAATCAGATCAAAACCGGGGGGCAATTTTTAAACCGCATTTTTGTTGCAATGAAAAACTGAGCAGTTCTCAAACTGAGCTTGCAGTACGAGTTCAATCTTCTACTTTACCCCCAGCAAACCTACAGTTGTTTTAAGGGCCGCTGGTGATTTTTTTAAAAGCGCACACTTGTTTTCCAGGCTAAAGGGGCAGTGCTGCCAGCCTGCCCCCAGCCTCACCCCCGCACTGCGGCTCCACTCGGGGCACCCAGGGGTGCAGCTGGGCACCCATGACCCCAAAACGCATCCCCCAGCCTGGAAGACTCTTGGAAGGAGCTTTTCGGTGGGGGCGGGAGCGTCACACTGCGTGCTTGCCGTGCGTGGGGCTTTGTCCCCCTCTGGTGCCCGGCTCACGGAAGGACAGAGCCGCTCCGAAAACCGCAGCTCCAGCTCAACCGCAAACCGGTTTAACAAGGCCCGGGCTGGGCTCAGTCTGCAAAGGCAAGAGAGGTGGAGAGACATCATCACAGCACAGCTTAACAAAAAATAAAATAAATTAAAATTTAAAAAAAAAGCGGAGGGATGGAAGTTCAACTAAAAAAAATGTTTGGTTAAGAAAAAACCCAATGCGATGTAAGCTCCTTGGGGCAGGGACTATGTCAAGGCTCGTCTTGCCCACTGGAGACATGAGCATTAGTGGGGGCAGTATTTGCTGAGGGGACTCCTTGTCTGTGATGCAAACAGGAAAAAGAAAATACCATTTCGCCTTCTACTGAGAATGAGGAAAGAAATATATATACATATATATATGTATAATTTGAGGAACCACACTGTTCCAGCAGATTTATTAGGAATCCACTTAAATGTTCTCCAAATTCTTTTCATTCCATTAAGGAAAACAAAAGGTTTCAAATTTTTGAAAGTATTAATTAAAAGAGAGAGTAGAAAAGTTCCACCTTGGGCATCTCAAGTATTTTATTTTCCTAAATGTTCTGTTGTACATTCACCTTTAGGCCTGAAAAATGCTGGAAGTTCAATTAAAAATAATAATTTTTACAATCATAATTTTTAACAAAAATATGCAATCAGTAACCATATCATATATTTGCAAGTTTTTTGCCATCTTGAAGGAAATGGTGAGAAACAAATATGGGTGGATTTGGTTAAAACTGTTTGGAAAAATGCCCTTAGGCTTGGCACAGCCCTTCCCACATTAAGAACAGCCTTCTTGGGCAGGTACATTTTTGTGTATGTGATTTTGTTTTTCAGAAGCAAACTCAAAGCTATTTAAAAAAACATTTTAGAAATAAGTGGAACATTTTCCGAGACGTCTTACCCTCCCCTGAAGTCACTGCCATTTGGGGGTTTAGCTGTATCAATATAGAGAATAATGCAGGGAAGTCAAAGGCCAAACACAAAACCCTGTTGCAACTACAGCAATCAATGGAGCCTTGCCGTCATCTTCAGCAGAGCTGAGATTTCACTTGACTTACATAATTTTTGTGGGATTAAAAGACCTTTAAGAAAACTTCACTTCTCCTTTGACATTCACAGCACTGCACACAGGTGAAAACCACATGGAAAAGCAGTAACGTTTGCAATTGGGCTTCATGGGGCTTTGCATTTAGGACTGCAGAGCCTTGTGAAATAACAATGAACTTGCTGCTCTAAAGACTTTTGATTTACAGCCAAGAGCCCAAGAACAAGGCTTTATGAGCTGATTCTTCTGCAGATGCTTCCTTATGTTTTAATACTGTCACAGATAATTGTCCCTGAATATTTTTTAAAATGCTTAAAATGATTTGTTGTTGTGTTTTCAAAAGTGGAAGAAATTCTTGTACTTGGCTTGGGTACTGGTTTTTGTACAGGGAAAATATTCACATTTGTGTCATCTTCCAGCCCTAACTGCTTTGTTAACATCATTATCCTGTCTTTAAGTCTGTAATTTGAACATTTTCTAAACCTTTCATTGCTCTTGAAATCACTTCTTTTAAGCGCAGCCTGCAAGGGAGAGGTCTGCTTTATATTTCTGTCATCTCTCCCATTAGTTTCAGAAGATCAAGAGCTTTTTTCCTTCATCCCATCCTGGGTAGGCTCTCTGAGGGGACAGGGGCTGCTGCAACTTGTCCTTGCTGCTCTGCAAGTCTGTTGGTCACACTGGAAGGACTGTCCTGCATAAACCACCGAAGTTCAGTAGTGAAGGGGTGGCAAGGGCTCACATGGTGAGAAATGTCACCTCATATGCACCCCTGTGCTCCGGTGGGGTCCTGGAGCTCCTCCAGGTCACCGAGAGCAGCTCTGCAGAGCTTCTGGAGAAGCTCCTCTGGGCAGACCTGATCCAGCATCATGAGAAATGAGGATGAAGAGGTGTTGCAAGGATTTGTGCACTCCCAGCCCATGTCTGCTGGCTGGCAATAAGGAGGTACTAGATTAGCTCCATCCATGCCTGGGGAATGGCAGGAAACAGCATTTCCTCAGGTCCCAACTCTTCCCAGTTTCTCTCTTCATGGCAGTGCCTGTTTACTTCAGGAGTCATCTGGTGGTGTCCTCTAGCGGTTCCTTCCTGCACTAGAAACACCAGCGTCCTTGGCTAATGTATGTCAGCTGCACTGTAAAAGTGTTTGGGGAAAGAAAAACGACAAACTTTTGACAGGGCTCAAATTAACAGAAAAATACATTACATTCTCTTTCATTTATGTACTGAAAAGCTATAGCAAAATTTGGTCCATCCTAATATTAAGGAAATTTTATGAAAGGTAGCAAACAGCAGCATGATTCAATATTTTTGAAGGGATGGCTTTCCATAAATACAGAAAAAATCTGAAATGGCTAGTAGAACTATTAATTAAAATGTGAAAGCAGATAAATAATGAATAGCAGTGTCATGTATTCATTAAGATTCTACAAATGAAAAATATCTCTCCCGGTTATGCCTTTGATGAATCTAGCCCAAATATACTTGAACTGCAACATAAAAAATTCAGGACGCTCGTATTTCATCCTGTATCAGACATTCTCAGATCTTCAAATCTCAAAGCCAAGAACTGCAAATGTCTAATCACAGCATTGACACTGACCTCTTTCTCCAGCCTCAGACAAGTCACTTAACCTGCCATGGTCTTAAGACAAGAATGCTCTAATAAAGCCTTATTAAGTTGTGCATAATTTTGTGAAGTTGAGACCCTTGCAAGGAGAGCAATTACCCAGTGTAAGGTGCAGGGCTGTGAATGGAAATATCAGTCTATGGTCCAATGGCTCCTGAGAGCTGAGGCTGTCTCGTTTATCCAAGGGATCATCACAGAAAGACAAGAAGGTCTCACAACTCTTGCTTGCTCAGGCTGATTGCTTTGTGGTCAGCTCATGGACTTGCACCTGAAAGCTGGCAGGCAGAAATCTTTGCTGTTCACCCTGTCCTGGCTCTTGGAAAACTCATTTGTTCCTTAAATTTTTTTCACTTTTTTACTTCCTATAACCATCTGCAGGAGATGGTGGCTTTCCTCTAACCCCTTGTGCTCAGCACAGTACCATCAGGGGACTGGATGTATTTTGGGGCTCTGTCAAGTAAAGGAAGCACGTGAGAGCAAAGATCCATGGCACTGCTGGAAGGAGAGGGAGAAGAAAGCTGCAGGCCCATAACTCCCAGATAAATCTCCATTTCTGCCAGGCAGATTAAAGACAAGAAAAAATGGGTCCACCTGCTGAGTGAATAATTTATATATATAAAAATATATTTAAAATAAATCTGCAGAGACATACGTGTATAACTCACTAACGTGGCTTCTTTGTTAAAATGTTTTCTAAAAGCACCTAACCCCCTTTTCAAAGAACCAGAACCCAGTGTGCCACTGAAATCCAAGGGCAGCCTTGGGCACTGAGTCACCTCAACACTCTCCCAAAAAAACCCAAACAAAAAAAACCCAAACCAAAACCAATACAACAGGAATGACCAAAAAAAGCACCAAAACCAAAACCAACTGCCATATCACTAGTCTATCAGACAAGCAGCTCCAATGCACAGTTCATGGAGCCTGGGCAATGCCTGTCATCGCAGGCTGGTCCTGGTCCTCCTCCCACCCCACCTGTGGGTTCAAGGTGCCGTGCAGAGGTGTAAACAGGAGGGCAAATAGGCACCGAAGTCTCCTGCCATGGCCAGTGGATGTCTCAGCCCAGCAATTCTTTTTGCTCACATAGAAAGCGTTTTCACTAAACATTAAAATAAGGTTCCTGAAGTGTACCGGTAGCTGTTAATAAAAGACATGCTTCCCCCTGGGGTTTGTCAGCTCTGCACTTCAAAGCTTGTTTTATACGCAGGCTGACGCTGTATTTTAAAAAGCAAATGTTAACATGAGCTCTTTAGTCAGTTGAATAAAAGTATCAGCAGTCCCCTCTCCTTCCCCCTCCCATCAAATTAAGAAAAAACCCAAAATCCTCTTCACAGCCTCTGATGGATTTAACATTACAACTGTTTTTCTGATACACCTTCACTCCTCTAATTCACTCACTGGACTTATGTGCTGCCCCTCTACTCTCCAGGCTGCAAACTTCCCCCTGCAGGGAGAGCCCTCAGCTCCCTCCTTGGTTTGTGCTTGAGGTCTCCCAGACCCAACCTGCAGCTTCACAGAAACTCAGAGCGCTTCAGCATGGCCACGCAAACAGGGATGCATCCTACACTGGGGGTCGATACATCCCCAACACCACAAAGCTCCCAGGGTGCTGATGTTTGCCGGCAGCAAAATTTAGGAAATACTTTCCAAGAACAGATAGGGTGGTCTTATCACCATCCAAACGCTCTTCCTTTCAATTAAAAGAGAAGTTTAAAGGCTAAGCAAAGAGCATACTAGCATCCTGGTTCCTACCCAGAGTCATGGGGAGATGTTGCAAGGGGGAGGCAGGAACACATCCATTGCAGGGTACATAAAAATCCTAAGCTTCATGAATGGGATATTTTTCCATAATTGCAAAACAGAAAACAAGACCAAGGGGGCAGAGGCCAAAGAATGAGACGTAATAACCAGTGTGCCCAAAAGGTGTTTGGCTAACTCACTTTTTTAATACTAAACAAAGGTTGATACTGATATGGGCTATCTCAGACAGATGGGCTGGAGGTAAAGGGCAGGAGATGCCCGTTTCCTGGTGTGCACTTACCTCACACGTCTTGTTCAGGTTGCTCTGCAGAGGCCATCATCTCATTCTCTTCTCCACCACCAGGCTCTCCAAATGCTCCTGTTCCTGTACAAAAGACAACATGAACCCACCATCCCAGCAAGTGTAGGGTGGTCCAGAAACACCTCAAGCCCACTCCTATGAGGTTTCACACCTATGTGAGCTCCTGGGCAGCCTACATTCAGCAATACCTCCCAGCCCTGGCCAGAAGGGAGCTCCTTTCTCCTCTCACTTTTACCCTCTCTTTTTAACAATGTTCATCTTTGGACAAAGCCAGAGTCCCCACAAACATAGGCCTTCAGCAGAAATATAACGTTAGCACTACACTGTGCTACCCAGCACAGCTAATTTAACCTTTGGGCTTCCTTACCAGGACCTTCTGGGGGTTTTCTCTCACTAACACTCCTACCAAGATCAGCAACACCTTCACAGAAGTGGTCTCCTGCAACAAGGTGCTAGACCCAGCAAGGACCCAGCTCTCAGCTTCTGTGTCACTGGTTCTTCAGGCTCCAGGAACCACCACTGGGGCAAAACCACCAGATTTAGGGGCTGCAGTGCTTCAGGCAGCAGTACAATTCAAGCAAAACTGGCTGACTACACACATGGAAAGAGCAAGGCTCCTTTTACGACCACAGGAGAACTAATTCAGAGCGTAATTTAGATGCTGTCTACTAGTAGGGATAAACTGTGGGAGAGATGTAGGGTCTCAAGCAAAGGACAGCTCTTGAAGCTATGAAATCAAAAGAGAATTAAAAGGAAAAATATATTACGTTAGTTATTTGGACAGTTAATTACAATGATATATATGTTTATTAAGCTTATATCTATTGTAATTACTGAATAATTTATATCACCATGCAGTTGACAGAAATTGTATAAAGAAATGAGAATGATTTTAAATTATTTCACGTGTTTTGAATGTGTGAGAAATATTTTTTAAGATATATTGAAAGATTCTAAATCTAATTATAACACTAAGTTACAGAAAGATCTGTTTGGGCTAATGTTTTTTCCTAGCAATTAGAAAGTGGTTGATGATGCAATTACACTCATTTATAAGATCTTTGCAACCAAGGTAATTTTTTATTGAAAAATGATTAGAAAGCATAATATGTGAGAAGTAGTTATATTCAGCTTTTTCTATCATTTTCTTCAGACATTTTGTAGCTCCAGTGCAGGTCTCTGCACAACAAAAAGGTAGAGTAAACTGGGGGGAAAAAGGCAGGAAAAAAGTCAAGGCAAGCAATTAATACACAGTAACTCTCCCCAGGAAGGATTACCCCAGTCTCCATCAGAGGAGCATGCAGTTAAGGTTAATTTCAATGGAAGAATAATCTCACACATGAGAGTAAGAAGATTAAAAGGCAGAATAAAAATTCTTAATGACATTTTGCTTGTTTTCCAAATCTCATGATTTAAAGATTATGAATTCAGTGGGTTGTGGAGGTTTTCCTTCGCCCCTGTCATTTCCTGAGCTGGCAGCAGCAGCTTTGGAGCAGCAACCAAAATGTCTCTGGAACAGACAAAGGCCAGGGCCAAGCTCCCTCCCTCAAACACCCAAGAATGTGCTTTGGCTCAACCTTGTGTCTCATGGGAGTCAAGCTGATCTCAGCCAAGGCCACCAGTCCCAGGAGCCTGGAACAGGAAAGGCAAAGGAGACCTTTGTGTCAAGGTCCAAAGGAAGCAGCTCTCCAGGTCATCTTGAAGCTGATATATTCCATCCACGAGCTGCATCAGTTCTGCCTTGCCCTCTTTTTTCTTTTGCTTTTCCTCTTGTATCATGTTTCCAGCAGATCTGGTGGGCCAAGCTGCCCAGCCTGTCCAAATACCAGTCACCTTTGAAAAGGATCACTTAGATAATTAAGAACAGCTAGAATTTGAATAGTTAAGATTTATCGGTGGATTAGGAAATAGCAGATGAAAAAAATCAAAGATCACACTATCACTCACCAATAATAGATGTTTCTCTCTAGAAAATGAAAATCTCATGCAAAGAAGCATTCATTATCATCCATCACGGGTGCTTCTGCTGAGTCAGCCTTTCCTGTACCCTGGGATGGCATGATCCCAGAGATGCAGCAGTCTACCACTTGTTTTATAATGATCAAATTCTCCTCAAATCTTTATCCCACCCTGACTTCCCTTGCTCATTTACAGCAGCTGCATCTCCACTGAATTCTGTAACACTATTTTTGTTGACTTCCAACAGCAGAAGAGAGCTTCAGAACTGCATAGCCAAGGCTAGGACCTTCAAGGGAGACTAGGAGTCTCAGCTCTGTTTTACTGAAAGACGCAGAGAAGTATAATAAAATAATTAAGCAGCCATTTCAGCATTGAAGCCCAGGGGATGCCATCAGCTTCAGTGGTAAAGACTGGAAAGCAACAGCAGACTCCTCCAGAACTATTTAGAAATAGGCAGTTGGTCAATGGCCAACACTCAGGTTGTTAATGCTGGGTAGAAGAGGACCAACTAATCATGCTGGCCCCTGTGCCTTGTAGCAATCATTTATTTTCCCTTCATGCTCAGAGATTTGACGAGCAAAGAAAAGAGAGAGGAAATTCGGGTGGTGAGCAAATCATCTGGGTAACTAGACGCATCGACATAATTTTTGAAAATTGTGCTAGCAGAAGTGCCTGGAGGCATAAGGCAGGTACAGACCAGCTGATGCAGATTCACAAGGAAACATTGAACTGTGATGAAAATAAGGCAGAGGACAACTAGCATGAGCATGAGGCCAAGTGGAAGGGTAATGCAGGGCTTCAGGGGACAGCCTGGAAGCAAAGTGAGGAAGAAAAGTGGAGAGAATCAGAAGTCATCAGTGAAATGTCCAAAGCAAAATGTTCAGTGACATAAAATGAAATGATCCAGCTGTGTTTTCCACTGGCACTGGGGTAAACTGCAAGCAGCCATGCTGATGCCAGTTTGAAAGCACAGAACTGATGTCGGTGAGATCAAGCCCAGGACTTGTTTCAAGCACCCCTGGATATACACCTTCCCTGTCAGTGCAATGAAGCATGAGTAATACCCCCCATTAAATCCCAACATTTCATTTCCTGGCTCCAGGGAAAGCTGCGGAGCCAAGCGCAGCTCGCACACACTCAAACCAGGCTGGACCAGACCCTCCGATGTGCAGCTTCCCTGATGGACACACACTCGCAAGTCTTCTCAGCACAGATGGGAGTCAGATTCGGGGATTAATCAGGTGTGGCCTCCGAAAGTGGCTGTGTTACTTACAAATGGAAACGCAAAATCACAAGCAATGTTTCTGCTATTCATCCGCACAGTGGTGTTCAGGGATAGTTGCCACCTTTCTACCTTCAGACAGCTGCTGACATGTTTTCTTACGTGAGGTTTTCTTATGCTCATTTTGTTAGGGAATCCAATCAAATACTTTTTCATTTTTCAGATACAACAAAACCCCAGAGGCTGTATACAGAACGAGAAGTTCTGAAAAACTCTTGAAATTAAGGATGAGAGTGACCTGAACGGCAGCTGGAAGCGCTGGCAACCAGAAAACATTTGCAGGCAAAGGAGTGATGAGTCAGGCAGTTTAAATGACTCCAACCTTATCTGAATGAAGGTCTGAAGAAGAGTTAAGCGAACTTATTTTAACAAATTGGAACAGATTGCCAAGGGATGCGGTAGCTTTTCCATCACTTCATATCTTTCAAAGAAGATTGAATTTTATATACACATACACACATTTTCATTCCAGGTCAACCAGAAGTTATTGGGATGGATACATCACTGAGTGAAATCCTATGACTTGTGTTATACAAGAAGTTAGCCTGTGTTATAACATTAATCTCTCTGCTTCTCCTAAAAACCTATGGCTGAACTAATAACATCATTTGAAATAGAAAAACAAAAATGCCTTCATTTTAATTATAACAGCAATTCAGCCCATGAACCTATTGAAATCCAATAAAATAGTAATAGTTTTTATATACATTAAGTAAGAATTTACACGTTTAAATAGCTTTTGATTGCAACTGTAAATAAATTATGGTATGCTATAACACCACTTTAAAAAGCCACACTTACTATCTGATACAGAATACAAGCTAAGCAAGAATCTGAAAGCTCCCAGATTCCTGAGGCAATGCATCGATTTTTATAATTAATTCCTGTGAAAAATAATGGCTATTTTAAGCAGGGAAAAAAGAATATTTTTCTGTTATGTTTAAGAGCATTTTCCTAACACAAAACTAGACACTAGTTCTAGACACTGGAGAGTTTCTAGAGCATGTTCCATATTTGCCCACTTTGAAGTTTTTACACCAGGATTTTTAAGTTTCATTATCTTTTCCAGTAAGCATCTAGCAACCTTGGATGGCTCTGGTTTTGGTACTCAGCTCTGCAGCTGTGCACAGCAGTTAGAGAAGCACAAGGGTCACCATGAATCGTCAACAGTATTACAGAGCATAAAATTTAACAGACCCAAAGAATATGACAGCAGGGGCCATAAATATAAAAACTAACTACAGGAGCACTCTGTCATTGAGCAGGGATCAGGGAACAAGCTAAAAAGCTGGCGTTGGATCAGGAAGTTGTCACAATAATTGAAGTAATTAGTGAACTGTGAGGTTGATGAGTTTGTTGGCTCACGTGAACATCCCATGCATGCGTTCATGGGCCATCTTGGCTTTGGGTTGCTCATTTGTTCTCTGCTTCGTGTCACTGTTCACATTTCTACAAGCATGCAATTCACGGTTGCAGAAAACCTCAGGCTGCCATGAAGATACCAGAGCAAATAATCACTTTTTTTTTTTAAAGAAAAACCTACATGTGTAAGCAGCCCCTATGATTCCCATAGTTGTAAGCCTGGCTATGAAGTTTGTCACTGGGGAGTCAATAGGCGCTGGTATTTCTTTTACTGCCTGACCAGTTCAAAATCTGACTTATTTGGAAAAATCTAGCCCCATATATATAGTAAGATAACAAACACCCAGCTCTCCAGAAACAAGTACTCACCCCACCACACTGAGTGGGCTGCAAAAAGACAAGAGCTCCATTGCCTGCAGCACTTGAAATAGCACACCTTGACCTGACAAGAGCTGCACAAAGCAACAGGACTGAGAATGAAAGCATTAGACTGAGAGACAAAGGTCACAAAGTGGCTGATACAATACAAAAAACATGACTCCTATATCAAGAGCCTGTTTCCCAGGCTCCTGGCAATGAGATATTGCTAAGACTTCCCAACTCCCAGACCATGTAAGAGCCTACAACATCTTCTCACCTTTTACTCTGCTAAAAATTGGCTTCTGAAGAGGACAGCGTGCTCTATCAATGCATTAGCTTTCATTCCTGATACAACAATTTCTTGTGCCATGTTTTCCACATGACTTCGTTCTGTGGGGTAAAGATATGCTAATACAAACTGGGAGTCATCCCCTGAAATGCAAAAATCCTATCAGTGGAAGGCAGATGCAAATGAAAGCAGAGGAGAAATGCTCACACCGTGATGAGTGCTGTCATGTTCTGAAACCAAATAAAGAGTTTTATCAGGACGAAGAAAAGCAATAGCATCCTTAATAGTCTAAGGCATCTCTAACTCACTCGCAGTAACACCTGACCACTTCACAGCACCAAGATGAGCAGTGCTGTTTCTGTGCTCAGTTTTACAGAGGCTGAAAGGGCTTGACCAGATTCACCTAGAAATCCCAGAGAGGGACAGGAAAATCAACCCTAGGTCTTCCTATAAAGTCCCTCTCTTTCTCCTTGGTACTGCATGCTGCTGTCCCACATTAAAAATATTCTCCCTGCCTCATGCCTCACACCAGTGCCAAGCTGCTGTGCTCTACCTCAGACAATGCCCACATTTAAAAGGCACCCTCCGACCTGACAACAGGTAACTTGCACTGGGCACTGAATGAATACAATACAAGTCCACAGGGATGCTGCACTCATCAGAGATATAAACCTGCAGACAGAACTTTAAAATAAAAATAAAATACACCAGAAAATATCACAAAAGAAATAATTAATTGGAGCTGCTGAATTTGTGGTATATTTTACAACACTCAGGGAGAAAAAGGAGAGATAATAAATCTGGGAGCTAGTAGCCACAGCAACAAATTGCATTTCTCCTCTGGATGGCTTTTTCCCCCCACAATCAACAGCAATTACCGCGCACCTTAGGGTAATACAGCAAAGTTTGTGCTGCTTCTATGGCAAAGTTCCTTTCACAAGACTAATTTATTCCATGTCTGCAAGGTGCTGATTCATTACAGCACATCACTGGGGGTCTGATCATGACAGCCAGTGAAAACACAAAGAGAAAAGCCCTGAACAGGGCTGGTCCTGCTCTGTTGTGTTTTTTCTGATACCAATTAAGAGCCTGGCACACTGAGCCTGGAAGAGAGATGCCTGCCCTGACTCTTAGGAACAGGGGAAAGGCAGCAAAGATGAAAGTGTTTGGGAGAAGCAATTGCGGGAGAAGGAAACACAGGCTTGTACCTGACATCAGTCTCAATAAAGGGCTGTGGTTGAGAAACCATGTATGTGCTACTTGAAAAAATAATAATGAAGAAATAGCTGTGCTTCCTTCGGCTCTTCAAAGGCTGCCTTCAAACCACTTCAGATTGTCTCCGTATCACTGCAGTGCCATCAAGTCTAACAAGGGGCTGGGAATCTGCTTTCCACAGTCTTTATCCAAAGGAACTTTGTGAAGAACTGAGGTTTGATTTGCTTTCAAAAAATCCACGTGAATACCTCACAGATCACCTCCCTCCATGCATTAAAAGCCCAGTTCACCAGTGGACACAGCATAACACATATTGCTCTGTCCTAGGACATGGTACAGCCACCGAAATGTCTCGCCGTGCACTTTGCAAAGGGCTTTAAAGCAGAAGCTAACGTGGACGGACAGAGTGAGGACTAAACCACGCATGGCAGGATGGACCGTCCCAGCTCCAATGTGACCCAGCAGCTGTCACTGTTGGATTTTAACCACATTTGCTTTTGCTACCTTGTAGGCCCTCAAGGTTTTCAGTTTCCAAGGGAATGACCTTCAGGTGCCAAGCTCCCAGCTAAACCCGACAGCGTGACAGCACGCCTCATGCAGGTGCATTCATCTAGCCGATGGGAAAAGCAGTGGGAAAACCTGCTGCCCAAAAAGGACATTTATCACCCCCGAAACAAAGTCCCTCCAAGACAGCACAGCTTTCAGCACACACGCAGCAGGCAGGGTCAGCTCTGCAGGCTGCAATAAGGCACTGCCTGTCCTAATGAGAAGGCAGAGGTGGTGGAAAGAGCCATCTCCACACCACATTTAATTATTGAAGTAGACAGAAGGGATTTGTCTAGTTTTCTAAACACTTTGCAAGGAAGCTGAGTGCTCTTCTCTGTGTGAACCAGGAGGTGATTTCCATGCAGGATGAAGAGCTTTGTGCTCACATTCAGCAGCAATCATGTCCTGTCCGTAACTACAGAGAGTATGAGATATGCAGTGGCTGAATGATACACCAGAATCACATCTAGCATCACCCATGACAGCTTGACATGCTACTTTACTTTCCTCAAACACACTCTTATGAACCCTATACAGCAACTATCTCATCCTCCCACAACCTCAAAACATGCGTGGAGCTAAGAGGACACACCATGCATCCCTGTCCAGATATGCCACTTGTTCCTGTAACCATGTGAGACCAGGTAGAACAGACCACCTGGGGGTACCTTGTCTCCTTATTGGCAATGTGCACACTGGATCCATCAAACAGAAGCTTCACCTAGTTCTCATAAACCTTGTTCTTCAGCCAGGACTACCACAATGGATCTCTCATGTCTGCTGCCTTTTATTATAATGGCTTGTTTTCACGCTGTATTTGTCAAACACTGATTTCTCCAGGAAAAAAAACCTTAACATTAGCCTAGATCAGGCTCCTGGAAATACGCCCAGCTTGCTAATACAAAGCATAAGGGCAAACACAGAAGCCTCTTCCCAGTTGAACCATCTCTTCACACTACATGCACCCAAGCAGTATTTTTCTGCCAAAGTAGTTCACTACCTCCCTTTCCAAAATTTTTAGACTGCTTTAATCTAGAGCCAAAGCACCCTGCCCTGTCACTGACATTAATAGATGTTTTGCCATTACATTCAGTGGGGATGAAAATTATGCTTTAAGAAAGCCAATCACACTGCAGTCCATATTCAGATTGAGAATACTGCAAGCAGGATTTAAAAGGACCTCACATTTGTCTTTGTACTGCCTGTGCTCCATCTGCATATAATTGCTTCTGTCTGCAGACACTGCAATGCTCATCAAAGGCTGTATTCTTACCCACACTAGGTCTCTCTTTCAACTGGCAGGGAATTCTCATTGCTTTACAATCTATACACAGCCATTTAGCATTTAATAATTCAAATTGTAACACAATACTTGATGGAAAATAGTCATTATGGATTTATAACACAATGCAGGTAGCTGAAGTACACAAATTTCAGCCTTTCAGGAAATGGGTACTGTCTTCAAACAGAGCTAATCCTATAACAAAAAAAAAATCCATAATATTATCCATAATTTTTTCTTGTTGCACACATCTATAGGTTTTGGTTGACTTCCTCCCCCCCTCTTTTTAGTGTTCAAGCAACTGAGTTATAGCAGAACATTTTTCTACAGTATGAAGCTTATTTACATACTGTAAATAACTGTGAATGCAATAAAATTGTGGTACAAATAACATGAAATAATGCCTCAATTTGCAGTTGGTTTACATCAGCATAGTTTATAGCAGTGTTTACTGTAGAACTAGAAAAAATAAATAAATAAAAAGACAAAGACAAAAACTTCTCTATTCCCCACATCTTGCAGTGTGGCTTCTAATCCACCAACCAGCACTGAGGTTAATCACTGCTTAAATGTCATTAACAAATCAGAGACTGCAAATGATACTAGATCCCACCCTGGATAGCGCAGTACAAGATGATGACTGGGTTTCTATCCCACGTCATGTCCCACTTAAGGTCCTAAGAGCAGTAAATTTGGTGAGAGTGGGCCACTGCTGGGATCTGGATAGCCAAAGGACCCTTCCCCACATCCCAGACCCCATGTGTGATCTGGGAGCAGTTTCTCACTCACTACACACCCAGGTTCCCCAGCCATGCTGATATTTTCACCTCTGACTTGTCCATTTGAATGGTCCCATTGGGGTGCCAGCTGCAGAGCACAGTGCGCTTCAGGTCCTGACCCCAGCTCTGGTTTCTATCAGCTTTTATAACTCACTGCAGGCAAACAATCCTTGTGAATAATTCTTACCCTTCACTTTCTTAAATTGAGATATGCTGGCCATAACTGTCTGAACTACCCCATTTTTGTCCTGTAGCCACCAGAGGCCATCCACTGCCTGGATGAGAGTCTTGTAAGTCTGACTGACACCCAATCTGGCATGTACACAGACAGGACCTAATATTCCCCTCCAACAACCTCCTGCAAATTTGGGTTACTGACGATATGAAGAAAACTATCACCTCCTGGAAGCTCACTATGAGCTCCTAATTTAGATTTCTCTTCCTGTTTTGGGTTTTTGATGAGACAAGTTTCCACAGAACCTACATCATTATTTCATCTGCGTTTTATTAAAAAACAAACAAACAAAATCCCTTTTAACACATTAGAAGGGCTCATGGGGATCACTTTGGGCTGTCTTAGCCAAGATAGGCCATGTATGATGGCAAATCTCATAGTCCAATAGCTACCAACCCCAGCAGTCAAACAAACGTGTCAAACTCAGGTACTCCCTGAAACAGAAGGGTCACGAGAAAGATTTCTCCAAAACCTTTTTCCTCCTGGCGCATCAGAGAGCCAGAACAGAGCCTTGAAATGATGGAGTGCAATTTTCTCCTTCCTTTAAGCACGCACTGAGATGTAAATAGTCGTTTCCAAGAGCTTAAAACCCCAGGGAAGCAGATAATAAGCAATTACTCTAACCAGATAGCACTGATGTCTAAAAATTAATTTCTGTGCTAACATCCCACCCCTAAAGTTTTAAATTTCAAAGCAAAGCGTCTTCTAGAAAAAGATACACAGGTGTACAATTATGTTTCCTAGACATCTGTCTCCATCAACTCCGGTGACACATTTAACCCTGCCTGCTCGGAGCAGTCAGCCCACAATAGCTTTCCCTCCACGTTACTTGGGCATATGCGCCCTCAAACAAGAGCTGCTGCTGAGGTATAAGGCACTATGTTGATCGAAACAAATTGATCTTGTCACTGCAGCATTCCTGACATGCTTTTCCCACTATAGATTTCCTTTTTTATCTCTGCCAGTATTTACAAATCATTATTTTTTTCAGAGAAGGTTGCTGTTTTCTTCAAGATCTTCTCAAGCACTGAGCTGCCTGGCATCTTCAGAAATCATAGAAATGGGAGAATAAAGCCATCAGAGAATCACAGAATATTAGGAGTTGGAAGAGACCTCGAAAGATCATCCAGTCCAACCCCTGCCAGAGCAGGATCACCCAGACCAGGTCACACAGGAACACGTCCAGGCAGGTTTTGAATGTCTCCAGAGAAGGAGACTCCACAGCCTCTCTGGGCAGCCTGGGCCATGCTCTGTCACCCTCACAGTAAAAAAGGTTTTCCTCATGTTCACATTGAACCTCCTATGCTCCAGCTTGCACCCACTGCCCCTTGTCCTATTATCTGACATCACTGAGAAGAGCCTGGCTCCTTCCTCCTGACACTCACCCTTTACAAATTTATAAACATTAATGAGGTCACCCCTCAGTCTCCTCTTCTCCAAGCTAAAGAGACCCAGCTCCCTCAGCCGCTCCTCATAAGGGAGATGCAGAAGAATCAGGAACACAACCACATGAACCTGGTTCCTCCAAGCAGCTCCTCTGTTTGTAACCTTTAGCTCACAGGCAGCAGTGCTAAACCTCACAGTGATGCTCCACGGGGCAATGTTTCACCTTCATGGCTTCACACCACAATAACATTCCTCCTCCTTTCTCTGAATTCAGAGATGTCATCCATAAGAATGACATCAGGTCCTAATGGTAAATGCTACCTTCTTACACTAACTTTTTCAGAAAAACAAGAGCAGTTATAAGGCTTCATACAATATGAAATCACAGCACTTTTTATTTCATCCTGTACAACCATTAAGAATAATCAAAAGAAGTGAAGAAACCGTAACATTAACAGCAGCACTTTGGGTTTACAGTACTATTAGTTGGATATTATTCATAATAAATGACCCCATCATGGTCAGTCTATCTTGCATCGAAGGTCCTCTAAGACATCTATAAATGTGCCTAAATAATCATCTCAGGCACCCAGAGACACCTTTTATCGTTTATTTGCTGTCATTCTTTGAAGGTAAAATGCTAAAAATGAATATTGGGTATACATACAGATTTCATACCTACCTTAATAAACACTTACATTTGGAAACTCGCTTCACAACTACCATGTAATCTTTAGAACAGGGAAATGGAAAGCTAGATGATTTGTAGAAATTCAGGGAATATTCACTGACAAACATCTATTAATTTGTGATACTCTGGAAAAAAACAACTCAAAACGAGATCCTCTACCAAAGCCCCCAGTGCTGTTCTACACCTTGCTCTTTAACACTCACTACTAAAAGGTATCTGGAAACTGTATTGGTAGTAAGTTTGAGGACTAAGATCTCACTTTTTATTTTATATCATTTGCCAAATATTCCCTCATAATTTTTTCCTGCAGCTCTGAATGTTCTCTGCCTTTCATTTCAACTAATGGTATCATAGACCAGTATATTCTCCCAACAAACTATTAAATTAACTGCCACATTCTTCCTTCATTTTTTATTCACAGAAAGGAAGAAAGAATAACAACAGCAAACTGATGCACTTAACTCTTTATGATTTCAAATAAAAGCCAGAAAAATTATGGTAATGTTTCACCAGTCCCACGGTTTAGCCAAAAAGCACACTGTACATCTTAGTTATGTCCTGTTTTACTCCTCAGCCTATGAAGATGCTGGAGAGTGATGCATCTAGGGTCAAACAAAACCAAAATGAGAAGAAACTAGCAGCAACTTGAAGTCAGAGGTTTTTCTGTTGCTTAACTTAATGCCTCCACAAATAACCTCGTTCTTCTTTCTCCTTTTAAAAACAAAGACACAACACAAGGTAATAAAAAACACCATATGAAGCTTTTATTTCCAAGGCTGCGGAAGCAGTAGTTTTTCATCTTCAGCTTGCACAGTTACAATCCCTGTCACGTCCTTTCCCTGCTGGCCATGGGCACTGACTGACAGGGAGCTGTCTGCATTCACACCACATTGGAAAGCGGGTCAAATACTGCTCCGCACAAACAGCCTGTAGTAAATTCCCCCTCAAGGCCCTCAGTATTAAATATTTACAGATATTTCTTCTCATTACTTGATCACCAAGCACAGAAAGACCACCAGGTGATTCAAACTTTCCACCACCTCTTTCCCAGCTGCTCTTTCTCCCTCTTCTGAGCAACATTGCCTACCTCTGCCCTTCTGCATCCTTTCCCTAGGCTTCCTGCAGTCTTCTCCCCAATCAATTCTTCCATTCAGATTCATCCTTTCCACCTCCCACTCTACCACCTTTTCTTCCACTTGTTTTGAAGGAAACTTAGGGCTTAATCAAGTTAAAAAAACCAGTAACAATATATATCAACAAGTAAACACACTCCTTGTATTAAGCAATTTGTTGCCACTAACAAATCTACAGCAGATCTGCTGCAAATTTGCACCAGCACTTCCCAAGGTGTTCCTTGTTGATGGGGAGTGCAGCCATTCACTCCGCAGCTGAACTCAGTTATTCTGGGGAGAAAATCCAAAAGTTACATGGAGGTTAACCTGAAGAGTTGACTTCAGGGAGTAAAGAAATCTTAGTTCCTAGTATCAGAGGTCACAGAGGATAGTTTTAACTATCATCCCTGAGGACTCCAAATAGAGATGAAAAAAATATGAATGTGTGTGTTTAGGAGAACCGTGCTTGACTTACTTCTATGTTGTTGGCAGGCAATACTATAGGGCCTGGCCACAACCACACTGCACACTCTCAACTCCACTTTTGCTCCACTTTTTGTGGGGAAATTGCCCACCATCATCACGCTCATTTCAACTGCCTTTGGACTTTTTTTTCCTTTAAGGAAAAGCAGGTCTGAAACCTATCACAGATGCTTCATAGCTGTGTACTTATTATTAGTTCTCCTGCTTTTTAAGGGCCATGACTCACAAGCTGGGTTGTCCTCAGCACGCTGAGAAATGGGCAGGAGGGGCCATGAATCACTCCAGGCACCATTACCTCTCACAGTGATTGAGTAATGGGACAGAAGCACAAGGAGCCAACCTTTCCTGCACACTGCACAGAGTAATTTGTTGCTGCCTAGGAGTTGCCACTACTTTGGTCACCCACCGAAAAGGCACAGACCAGGCAGCAGGAAGCACATTGCTCCAAAGAGGACTGGTGGTGACCACTGTAACACAGAAGACAACTCTGCTGCCTTATTGCTTCTTCGTTACAGGTGGTATCCAGCCATGTTCTCCATACACACCACCTCCATGAAGTGGTACTGCTAAAGGAGGCTGCCACACCAGCTTCCAGTGAACAGTGGCAAATATTTTTCCCAGAGCTGACAGATTCATTATCTGTTCAAAGATTTTTTAATTACCACCTTCCACAGCCCCATCAGTGACACACGAGCCTTGGTTGCCCTCTCGTGGCTGGTTTGCCTGTAGCAGAGGTGCCGGAATCAGAAAAACCTCTCAGGTCATTGAGTCTTATCATCTTTTATTGCAGACAAACACATTATATAAGCTCTTTAATAAATGTTATCAATCCTGTCTGTAAAAAACTCGTTAGGTTAATGTGGTGCTATTTTTATTAACGCTTAGAGAACTTAACAGCAATTACACTGTTTAAGCATGAAACAACTCTAAAATGATAGAAGCCAGAGCTTGGTGTCAACTGAAATTCACAGCCCCAACCCTCACCTCTGAGAGTCAGGCTGACTTTTTGGTTCTGCAATTACACCCCCAACTTTTCTCAACATGACAGCAATTCCGCACTCTCAGAGGATTCAGATCTGCTCCTGAGTGAGGGATTTGACTTCCAGCTCTCAGTTTCTTCTGCACAGACCCCCCTGAAGCCCTGCAGAACTCAGACAGGAGGCATTCCCACCACATCTCCACTCCAGCACTCAATATGAACCAGCATTTTCCCCAAGAGGTTCAAGTACTGAGGCATTTGACTCAGTGCAGCATGTTACACACTAGCTAAAAGCATGAGAAAAACAGCGGTCCTACAACTAAAAGCTGCCTCTTCAATAATATTTACAGATAAACTGCAACTAAGCTTATTTTTAAAAATGAAGCACTCTTTGTGGTAAGGTGTTTTTTGGAGGCAGGTGAAGTTCTTCTATGCACTATTGGAACATCACCTCTGTCTAAATGCTCTAGAAAGTGTCAGTCAGATGGAGATGAGACACAAGTTTCAACCAAGAACTCTAAACATAAAGGGAATTTTTTTTTCTTCCGACAAGCACTTCATTTCATAGACTGGTATGTACAGTAAGCCAAACTGAAACAAGAGAATTCAAAGACTCCATTCTGGTTTCCAACAGCAGAAAACAAAGCTCCAGCTCCTTACCATTTGCTATTATACAGCAGAGAGCCACCAGCACTGCAAGCATACATTATCATGTGTCCTCATCTCTTTTCTCTCTGGAGCAGGTATTCCTCCTCCTGTAGGGAGTGGACAGGACTTGTAAACAGATTCAGATTAACTCTGAATAAATTCTTCCATATTCATCTTCGAAACATCAAGAGTCATCCTAGAAAGCAGAAGACAAAATCCATCATTTTTCTGAACAACCACCAGGAGATCAGCAGAATTAGCATTTATCTGAACTCCAAATGGGATTGTTTTCAATAAGAACTCCTATTTTCATCAGCATGGACTTCTTGTAGTGCTGCTTCCATATTCTATTAATCTCTCCAAAACCTTCATGCTCAGCAACCTGGCAATTGTCACGCATATTGCACAACCAAGAAAACAAAAGGCCATAGTTTAAGTAAAGCTGGTGCCGAGTCCTCATTAGTCAGGTGCTGGCAGGACTTTATTAATGGCAGTAATTAGTAGAAAAAAAGTTCAGTGGCAGCAGTGGAAAATTCCACCACTTAAATATTCATTATTATCGACTCCTCTAGCTTCATGGTGCAAGCTGTCTTATCAGCTTCCTTTGGGCCAGCCTCTCGGGTCAGCTCTGCTGCTAGTGTTGAAGGTGAAAAGCTGGAAATGTTAAATGTCTTTCAGAAGTCAGCAGGATTATATGCTAAGACAAATGACTACTCCTCAACTCCCTGAGCATCCCCCTTTGGTTCTCCAGGGCATCAAGGCAATCTGAGCATGGCTGACAAGTACTGCTCTTCACTTTGGCCTTTTAATTTACAAACAATAGTAAAGCAGTAAGAAGATCAAGAGGAAAATAAAGCACCAATCGCAGCAACAATACCCTAAATGTAGAAAGATTGCAGATCCATAGCGTGCTCTGCAATTGTCTAATAGGACTGATTAAATTAAGATCAGCAGAAAAATCTGTAGCAAAGGCACTTTAAACACAAGGTAGGAAAATTAGAAGATCTAGCTCAAAATTCTCAGTAAGTTTTGTCTCCATGCATGTTTAGCTTTGTGTTAGGTCTAGGTTATCAGAGAAAGCTGAATGCTTAAACATGCCGAAGTCCATGGGAAGTTGAGGCACAAGCCCTGGTGAATCAAGAACCCAATGTCTGTTTTTTAAAGCTATGTTCCTATGGAACTCACTCTTATCTTGGCCCAGCTGTAGGAGATGAAGACAGCTCAGAGGCCCTTTGGGTTTCAGTTGGCCTTGGACAGATGTTATACAGCAGGGGCAATTCTACCCAAAATCCTTTGTAGTCAGTGTCTCAGTTGGTCCATATTCCGATAGATCTCACACACATTAAATCCATGACCTCCAACATATTCAGTACACTGACACTCCAGACACATGCACTGAAATTGGAATATCTACTCCTACTTTACGCACCCTGGGACTTCCAGCCACATGCAGCTCCCCTTTGAAGCACACTTCCGCTCAACAGCATACAACCCACAGAACAAGGACCAAGTACAAAGCCCACCAGCTATAGCAAGACGGTATTTCTCTCCTCTGGGTTTTTATTAAAAGCCCCCAGTTGTCTCACCTGACAGTAATTCTTCTATCAGCATGAAATTAGCTGCAACTATGCCAAATTCTGGCAGCTGGAGGACCTTGGAGTTAAATTCTGCTGGCCCAAAGTGTTTTGGAGATAAGATCTGTGATTCTCAAAAGCCAGTCAGGTCCTCTGTAGCTTCTGCTACTACCTATGGACCTGGGATAGTGCTTTGCCATGTCCTAGTGGTGCTGTAGATCATAACACAGTAGCTGGTAAGTGCTAGCAGAGCTATAGGCTGGAGGGAGAAAGCACAAACCTACAGAGAGTTTTATTGCTTAGAGTAAATGGTAGTCTTAGTGCGGGACTTGTAAAACAAAGCTGAGCAGATCTGACCTTTCTCCAGTCCTGTAACTTTTACTAAGAAGATCATCAAACCCAGCCAGCAGTGAAGCAGGCTCACAGAGTACCCTGCTGCAGCAAAAGGTGGTCAGCTCAAGAAAGATGGTGCTTATTAGAAAAGGCCAGTCTAGGGCTGATTATAAATAGCTGCAAAAATGCCACAATTACAGAAGGTGTTGCTGCTTTAAGAAGTCTTCATAAAAACTGAGGTGGCATTTGGTGAGATCATTCTGTTCCTGGAGCTGAAATACTTCCACAAATCTAGCTGATTCTATATTTTACCCTTATAAGTCTCTGTATGTGTGAAAGGATTTAAGACAAAGCAAGTCTATTTTGCATTGTATTAGATGTCCTGCAATAGCTTTCTATTTGTTGTTCTGTTTGCAACAGCTTTCCACCTCCATGGTGCATAATCTGTTCTCATTTGTGCCTCTGCCTTCATCTCTGCTAGATGTGGCCTCCAGTAACATTTTAACTTTTTGCTGGGAGGTTGGTTTAAATGAAATGTAAAGATGGGAGAGCTTGGAAATCCACATGGTTCTAGCAAATGAAAAAAGGAGCTTTCCCACTGTCACCTGGGCTGGAAAAGCAATGCTCCCTGCCTGACTTTAGGCATGCAGAGCACTGGCAGCAAAGCTCCTGAGACACCATCTGTGCACATAATAAAGAGCGGTGGGATTTTTGTAACATAAATGATTGAATTTGCTTTCTGCTTCCCTTGCAGTGGGAGTATGCCAGCTATTAAGTGCCATCAGAACTTGCCAGACTACCTTTGAATAAAAAAATTCTCTAATTCATGCCCTCTCCCACCTCTGCAAGTAAAGCTGGTGCTGCTATAGGAAATATCATAGTCATTCTGTCCAGGCAAAAGTAAGTCTACCTACCTGCCACATCCACCTTTATTAGGAGTGTGGTTGTGAACTACACAAAGCTTGAACTACTTTTGGGAATTGTCTTGTTCTTCATTGACATTGGAACAAACCCAAAGTGACCACTGAGTCTTAACACCCCTCACAACCCTTCTAAATTCTAGTACCAAATCTGAGCCCAGAGAGGAGGCTGACATGCCTGCATCTTTGTCATGTTATGAGCTTCTGGCCCTTGGCTTACTCCAGCACTTGTCTATCACATCTCAAATAAGAAAGGATCTCGGGATCTCCAACATCTGCCTGTATTTTTCCTCTGGAAGTAAATAAATTGTCTTTGTCAGTCACATGCATCACCATCAGGACCAGAAGCACTGCTTGGTAGAAGTGCCTCTTGTTAGACCTGTTTTCATTGGATTATAAATGCCAAATTTTCTACAAGGTTAGAATTTTATATCTTCAGTGCCTACGTTAAGCTAAAGAGGTTGGAAATATCTCAGCCAAAATAAATCTAGTATTTCAGAAAACAATAGAAAACAAAAAAAACAAAAACATTCCTATATGGAAAAGATAACCAAACCAGCTATTGATGCTTTTACTGAGAGTGTTAGAGCATCTCATCTTCCAGGCAAGACCAGGAAGTGCTATCAGGGAACTTTTAAATACAACCATGCAATTAAAGATAGTCATAATGTGTATGTGCACAAGACAACTCTATGAAGTTTAATTTGTGCCTCTTCCTAACTCTGTTACACTTCAATTTTTGCTCTCCTAGCATCTCGAATGTGTTGTTCATGTGGTTATATAAACAAAACACAACCCAATTACGCGCAGGCAAGTCTTTTAAATTTTATGGGACTGTGGGATGTATGTGGTGGGAAAACTTAGCCCATACAAATTGAACAACAAATAGAGGCAACGGAAGGAACAGCAGCAACTGTGGAGCAGAGACAGCCCTTGCCAGTGCCATGCGTGGGAGCACTGAGGTCTCGCCAAGCCCCAGGCTGCACCCTCGGCAGTCACAGGATTTCAGAAGGAAATAATGTGCTGAGTACAGAAGACATCATGTTGCATATAAGGGACAGGAACGTGTCCCACAGCCTCTGAGTGGAAAAGCCGTTCGAATTGTGCTTAAGCAGGTCCATGGGGAGGGGAACGGAGGGTTTCAGTAAGCTGCAGCATCACCTTTACAGCAGCAATGCACACGGCATCCACGGTCCTCGTCTCCAGACGAGCATTACCTCTCAAGCTAAAGATTAGCTGACAGTAACGTGTCAGTGGAGGCAACAGCCACGGAGATAAGTACAAGCACACCGCTGAAGGAGCTTTGGGAAGGCAATTCGCCTTTCCAGAAAGAACATTAAATCTAATATGTAAATAAACAACAAGCAAACTTGCTATGAATAAGCAAATGGAGTGCTAACAGAGGTTTCCTCCCATCCTACAGCCCTTAAGGCTGGAGCAGGAGCAGTGAAGACTCTCTGCCAGCTGAGACCTCTCACTGGCACAGCCCCAGCAGCATGGCACAGATGTGCCGTGGTCACACCAGGCTCCAGGCATTGGCATGGGAGCTGAAAGCGCAGCACTGTCTGGCCAGGGCCTGTACAGCAACAGCTGACACTATCCCTGATTTGTGATAAAGCAGATTAATTGTGAACTCCTTTCTGTTCTCGGGAGAGGAAGGCAAGGGAAGCAAAAATATAGAAGAGAAGGAAAAACAATGCAAATTTGTGGTGGCCCACAAGCTCCTAATTGGCATGGTCTAAAGAAACCTGTGGGACACTTTAGGCTAGCACTATCATGAAGGATGGGACCACTGGCCTATCCCAAGGTCTAATGGTTTAATCACCACACATCAGCAAAGCTGGAATATTCCAGCCTGACCACCAAGCTGAAGACCATCCTTGAGGAGTATCAGTCACCAGGAGAGTGCAGCCAAGGTACCCATGACTACATGCAAAAATTAGGGGGAGAAAAACTGCAGAGTTTACCAGCTCTGAACTGCTAACATCATCTCCAACACACAGGAGGAGCAAAATATCAAGGAGAGTAGAGAGGACAAGGTCCACTTGAAACTTGCCCGTCCTGTATGATCTGCATACAGATGGGTGAGAAAATGCTCACTTAGAGAACACAATGAGGGGCACAGAAGAGTAAAGTTTAATATGGGACTCAGAAGCAGAGGGACTTACAAAGAATTGCCCGACTAAATGCTGTTCTTGTTTCAAAGCTCATGTCTCCAGCCAAGAGCCAAGAAATATCTTTTTTTCCATGCTTGTCCCAAAAACTGCTGCACCATAGTCACAATTGATACACATGCACCAACCAATCTCCCTTGCAGTGCCTTGGGAAAAGACTTCCCTCTTTCTTCTGCTAAAACTACCAGACCACCAGCTCTCCCCTCCCCTTGGTAAATCCAGCTCTGCACAGGACCCAGAAGGCAGGCCTAGGATTATGCTGTAAATAAAGACTTAAATCCACAGTAAACGATTTCTAAAGTGCAAATAAAAAAGGCTACTTCAGCTCCTGTTAAGCTTCTGTCTCTGTTAAGCTTCAATGAAGAGCATTAGCACTCCTATACACACCGGCAAACGCATGTTTTCCTTCCAGTATCTGCTTGTCTCCCTTCCTCTACCCTGCTCCTGCCTACTGCCAGCTCCAACTGACATTTTTTGCACTTACTTCATTACTGTGTCTCTAGAGAGCTTGCAGGGGGGAATGAGAGGAAAGGAAGAATGAGAAAAGGGAAAAAATAATTACAACAGGATTTCATCGACAAGCAGAAAAAAAGGAAGTGTCCCTCTGGGTTTGATCAATAATGCAGCACTTGTTATCTTGATCTTCTTAATAAACCACAAGCAACCCAGATATATTTCTATCTGTGAATCAATTCTTTGCAATGTTTCTATCACAATATAGGAAGTACATGCAACCACACAAAAATAAAATGAAATGGGCTGGTTTATTGATTGTCCAAACAAGAAACCTTGTCGTCTGCATAGATTATCAGCAGAGAAGTGCTGCCTGCTTTGCTTCTGTTTAATTACTTCTACATTGTTTCAGACTTTCTCTCTCCCCTATTGGGGTCATATGCATTGCGAGGCAACCCCCTTATCCCATGTCAGTGGCTAAATCCTTCCAGTTTAACCCCAAATACATTTGCTAAACCTGAAAGAGGAACTGCTTCTGTATCCATGTCCCCCACCAGAGAAACACTCCCGGATACTGCTTTTATTTCTCTTAAATCAGAGGTGTTGAAGGTGTTGCTGCACTTCACAGGAGGCAAAACTGGCCCAGAGTTCCTTGCCCCAGAGAAAGTTTAATTCCACAGCTAATTATATGGCTGAGTTCACCTGCTTTCAACTCTTCTTTATTCCTGTCTTGGAGCCTGCCTGTGAAGTTCAACCTCTCTGCCCCACCGCTGTGCAGGCTATGACCACCCGCCCGAACCCGTGCCGAGCAGCGGTAACTGCTGGGCTGGGGTCAGACTGCAGAGTCCTGCCAGCCTGACCGAGAATGCAGCCTTGTGAAGCTGTGCTGACCCTCAGGACAGCAAACCCATGAAATAAATTGCTCAAAGGCATTTTGCATTCAGGTATTTTCAGCTCCCTGATGTATCCTCTGGATCTCAGTGTGCCAGGACCTGGTAAAACAGTAGATACAGAAAGCAGCCTCTGGTGGACCTGGAGAATGGCTCTTCACACCTAACTGCTGAGTGACCTGCAGCAACGCACCCCATGGTTAACCACACGACAGAGGCAAGGACAGACACCTCACACACACTGTGCATCCTGTGCCAGGTTATACTCAGACATCATCTATAGGTAACCAAAGGATGCTTTCATCACCCTAGATTGAATTCCAATGCCTTTTCTTTTCCTCTTTTAATTTTCAGTAATGCCTTGAGCCTTCTGTGAGGGAAAATTTCCTTCTACAAAAGAAATTTTAAGAATAAACCAAGTAAGGCCTTCAATTTTCAAATTTTGTGACCATCTGATGAAAGCCACAAGCACAGAAGGAGCAAGGTAACATCTTGTTGTCTATTAATTCAGATACAAGGCATGAAAATGTTTCCTGCAGATCTGATGGATCCATGCTGCACCTTGCATTGATCAAAAGAAAGTCCTAAAGTAATTCCCCACCTTCCTTAGGCCTTTACCATAGATATTACTAAGTTTTGAGAAAACAGCCCCTGAATGTATGTATATGAGCTTCCTTTCCCGCTGAGCCAGCACAAAATCCTTCAAGAAAAAAAGTAATTAAGTTAGACTTGTGAACGATAATGAGTTTCTATTACACCCCGCTGAGAGTAGCAGCAACATCTGAAAATTATTTTTCGCTGTCTACAACCAAGCAATAGCTCCTTTATTAGAAAGGGGGATGGAGCTGATAGCTTAGACTGTTGCCATTCCAAACTTACTTTAAAACCAAACACTTGTGAAAGATGATGCTGTGGATTAAAGCTCTGCAACAGCACACACCGATAAGGGAGCTTCCCTCTGGCAGGACAGTGCTGGAAGTCTCAGAGAATGACGGATGCAGCAAACGTTTCTCCGGGACTTTCTTAACCTGCTGTTTAGTCAGAGCCTGCATGGATTTAGAAGAGGCAGTGAACCCCTCTTCCCAATTCAAGCCACTCCTGATTTTCTCGAGCTCTGTCACAGCCTCCCCTCCACTTTTATTTTTCAGGTTGGACTCCTTGGCTCCTTTGCTGTTGGTCCCTGGGGAAAAGCTGCTCAGTGCAGTGTCACTGGACATCCTGCAGTGGGGACCCAGACCCAGCTGCTGGGCTTGGAGGAGATCAGCAGTGGTTACACATGGAACTGTTTGTCCTTGCAACGCAGGAGAAGAGAGGTTTTCTTCCTACATAGAAGTACCAGTTTATCAAGGACCCCAAACACACCAGGATGGAAACCTCTCACAAATTTTATCCGAGAGTTCATTGCCTTAATCCTGGATAATCCATATCTAATCCTTTCTATAATCTTCCTCATCTACTTACCTCAATAGTTTTCCACAGCAGTGAGTTTACGTTTCATAAAGGGAGTATTTTCTTCTTCCTTTTTGAAATTAGTTTTAGTATGATGGAGGTTTCTCTTCCACAAGGGGTCTTCATCCAAACTGAATAGAATTTTCCTCTTTTCATTGCCACACCTTGCAAAGGACTAAAGAGCTGTTTTGTCTCCCAGCAGGATTTGTAATCAAGGTGGCTAATAGCTGCTACCAAGTACATTTTGGACCCAGGAATAGTCACAGACCCCTGAAACCCACAAGTGTCAAACACATGATGAATGGAGTAGATATATATTCAATATTGAACAGAATATAGTTTGTCAGAAGAAAAGCAGTCCACAGTATCCTACAATTACGATAAAACACTTCAGGGTTGACCATGATGGGGAGAGACAAGAAATCTTGTCTTCTAGATGGCATCATATGGGACAACTAGATCTTCCAGCTGCCTTTTCAAAGTCTGGTACAAAATGAGCATCCTGAAGACTTTCTCTAAGAGGCTCAGCCCCAGAGTCCATCCCTGCCAAGTGATCTGGACCACCTGGCCAGCCTGTCAGGGAGCCCTTCTGCCAGTCAGGGCCTGCATCAGGGAGGATGCCCACAGCCTGGGAGACTGCAGGAGGCGAGGGCAGAGGCAGAAAGCCAAGAGAAGTCACAACTGTAGGACGTGAAAGATTTCGTTTTCTGGCTACAGCATTCACTGGTGTGGCAGATGTGTTGATTTCTGGCTTAAGAATCTGCTTGAATTATCTCTAGTGTGCTTAAGGAAACAAGATGGATGTGCTTTTTCCTTTTTAGTGTGTGTGAATGATTAAAAAAAAAAATAAGGCTCCGCAGAAAATGTAGCTGCTACATATCACTGATTTCTCATCCTGACAGAAACAAATCAGCCAGCCTTCAAACTTTTGTTAACCACTCAGGATGAAGGGAACATTGCATCTCCTCTGAAGTAAAAAATGTGAATCTGGCAAATATTCAAGGCAGGTATAATACACAAAACACGGTATTAAACTGAATAATCTATTAGTGATCAAAGATCTGGAACCAAATCCACACTCTACAAATAACATGCCAAAAATGAACTGCAAACAGTATACCAAGAAAGACAACAACTAAGAGAAACAGGTAAATTTGTCACCAGGATGCAGGCGGTGCAGCTGCATTTTTTGCTCAGGGAATCTACAAATTGTAATCCTCAGTAACCACCAAAGAAATCCTACCTTTCATTAAGCAGAGCATCCTCACTTGAAATTCAAATCTTAGTGCTCAGCTGCCCAATTCCTCATTTTATTATGAATTTCTTAAAGAGCTCCTTTGCCCTCAAACCCTGCATGCAATTTCCAAACCACAGGCCAATTACACGCAGCTAACGAATGTGGTTGGCAACACACTGTACAGTGATGCTGGCTTGTGCTAATGAAGAATCTGCTCCTCACAGTGGGTACTGGGGAGCAAGAAGATGAGCCCGCCCATATCACCCAGTATATATAGCACCTTTACAAAAAATCCCTGAAGTTTTTTCAAGTTGCTGCTAATAAAAGCAGTTTCCTAGAAGTGCTAGATCTTAAATACAAGCAGATCACTTCCAGCTGCTCCTTATCTAATTTCCGCTGTCATCTGACACTGTTCATTTACAGTATATCAATCTAGCTTGGGAATGTTTGAAATACTAATTACGCAATGGCCTCAGCTCATTACCATGGATGCATTTAGCAGGATGCATGCCTGTTTACAGGTATCCAACCTGCTGTGCAGAACAAATAAACAGTGCTTTCTCCCTTAGGGTATGTCTGTGCAGAACCACTCAAACTACTTCTAATTGAGCCAGCCTGGGTGCTGGACTGGCTCTGTGCTACAGCCATGATAACAAGCTTTGGGGAGGCACTAGACAAATCGGGATTCACTGAGGATCCTGTACCAACTGCTCTATTCCATGGCTTCTTTTAGTTTTATTTGTGTCCGTCCAAAACCTGACTATGCTCAGTGCCCAGATGTTGTTAACAACATTAAGAGATTCTGTTAATAAATTATCTACCTTGCTACAAGGTGGAGAAGCACCTGCTGTCCCCCACCAACCCAATGGTTGGGATGCAGGAGGATGCTGCCGGCACCAGTGCTGGGTCAGGGTGGGCTGCCTGGTGGGTACTTGCCCAGATTTCCAGCAGGTTTTACAGCCAGTGCTGTGATTAGCAACACAATTAAATCCAGCTCGCCCACACAGCCCGCAGTCCCTGCGTGGTGACTCTGCCCTCTCTTATGTCTCACTCTTTTATGGTAAGGCTGAAGCATGCAAAACACCCAAGAAGCACAGAGGTCTGTTCTCCACCTAAAAAAGACAGGACGATGAGGACCTGCCCTTCCCAGAAACACCCAACAAGAAAATACTTTGCCCCAACCCCACTTCTTGCTGAGGCTTGTGGCTATTACCACATAAATGAGAAAATAGGGGCTTTGCGCAAGTCAAGCACCACAGTACAGCTCACGTGGCAGTGCGTAAAGCCACTTCTCTCTCGTGCACCCTCTTGACTGCCTCTAGCCATGCGCCAGCAGACCTCTCCTTGGTTTTGACCTGTGGGGAGGAGTACCAAGTTTTGGGGAGAGAACAGAAAACGGAGAGATGAGTCCCACTGTGCTGCATCAACAACACGGCAGCTCTGCCCAATCGCGCCATGAGATACTGGTGTGGTGAGATGCAGGATTCAGCCCCTCCTGCACCCGCATCTTTCCTTGATGAAGCAGAATTGAAGAGCCAGTCAATGACTACACGCAAAGATGAACACACATGCACTAAAAGCTGTCATTTACATGTCTGGAAAATAGCCTAATTTCTGCATACTCTGGCTTCCTATTGCTGAGATGCTGGAAGAAGATGGGCCAGTGATTGACAAAGGAAAACATTAACTCCATCAAGCAGATGGAGAATGGCATAATTATGAAAATAATAACAGTGATTGGCCGAGATATGACCAAAGAAAACCCTGTAGGAATTATTTACATTTAGAGTTGTTGGGGCCTAATTTATTCTAGTGTTTGAACAGCAAGAGAAAACACAGAAATCACGGCTCCTGAAACACTCTGTAATAGGTAGCATAGCCCAGAACAACGGCTACCAGCTAAAGTGGTTTAATTGCATCTCCTTATGAATGAAATTAACCTTTATTCTGGGCTGATGTGCACACATAATCCAACAGCATTTTTCAAAAGGCTCACGCTTGCTTCCGTTGCAGTTAATGGCTTAAATGAGTTCACTGTGGTCTGGAGCAAGCAGAGCTCGGATGCACTGGGATGCCAGATAAGAGGAATTAAGCTGTACCCAGAGGACCAGCTCTGGAGCAATTAAAGTCCCTCATCAACAAACACTTTGCAGGAAGATGGGAAAGACTGATAAAGGAGTCAGTTTTGAATAAAAAGACAACACATGCTGCAATTCTGTTTATGCTTCCCCATTTCAAGAGGGCCAAATCTGGCCGCATATTCATGGTGGCCGGCCAGGAAACCGGTGACCTTCCTAAATAAAACACTGTCATCTAGGAATTGAAATATTACTGTGTGGATTGTTGTGCTGCCAGGAACACTTACATTTTTCATACTTAACCCTAAATCTTTTCACCTCTCTGAAGCTTTTCATCAATTTCCCTGCCACATTTGCTATTTGTCAAAGCTAGTTGGCCCACTCTCACTCTGCTTTCGCCCTGCTGGAGGCAGCAGCATTACCAGGGGGGTCAGCTCTGTATGAGCAGACCCATCCTTGCCTCTCATCCTGCCCGACTCCCTCCTCGCTAATTGCGGGCACAGAGTGGATGAAGGATGTTTTGGGATTTAATCACACTCTTTTTATCTACAGGATCCCTGTCTCATGTGCAGCAGATGACAGAAACTGTTGGGGAAATGGGAGAGATAGTCAGTGCTTAATTTAATTCTCATTGAACAGGGAAACTCTGCTTTATTTACTGCACCCCTCCAGGCAAGGCACTTGATTATTCCTGGTCTTTCCAGGGGTGTTCATCACTCTGCCTCACAAATGTGAATCAACCACTCGGCCTCTTCCCAGGAGAAAGCCAAAAACTGTTCCTGCCCTTGTTGCAGGTGGAGAAGTTTTAGAGCCAGAAATCAAGCCTAGAAGGATGCTCCCCACATCCCTGGCTATGTCCCATCAGCAGCTCCCTCCTTCCTCATAAGGGAAGCTTGAGGGAGGAGCACACAGCTTCACCAGTGATGGACCCAGCATCGCCTGTCCTGTTTTTCTATACTCTGCTTCCCATTCAATATAAATTGCTCATAAAACAATTGCTTTGCTGTTCAATCTGGATTCCCTTCCTTGGCACCACTGCTCTTACTCTGGGCAGGGCCATGGGAGAGAACAGCACAGAGTCAGTGACTACAGGATGAAATGGATAAGCTCACTCAGCTGCAGTTTGTGGAAGGGGGAGAAGGGCAGGAAAATTTAAAACAAAATTGAAAAACACTGCTAGAAAAGAGTATTTTGTAAGCCCCATATCACACAGAAACACAAGCCTTGATAAACTGACAAGAGCCTTGCTGTAGAAGAAACCTGCAGCAACTAACACGGAGTGCTGGTGTTGGCTGTTGCACCTTGATCACCATATTTATGCACTAGCTTAAGTAATATACAGTCACTTAAAACAGCAGCATCTGGGGGCTCTGTTGAGCTCCAGACTCTGCCACCCAAATGGTTTTGGGCCAGTTCAAACAGAGGGGCGAAACTCCAGCAAAGTTACTCCTTAGACACACATCCCAGTGCCTGCAAAAAACAGTGTCTTTGCTGTACCTGCTCTGAGAACTGCAGCCACCCGTGACTGTCAGTCTGCTGCTTTTCAGAAGCACGGAATTCACTCAATATACTATCAAAAAAAGGGAAATATTCATTTTTGTCTGAATTTTTCCCCAGTTAGGTTGCTGTGTTTTGCTCCATTTTATTTAAGGCAGGAAAAAAAAGTATTAATTACATGCTGCCAAGATCTTTGGAGAAAAATTCAATATTATCTTTTACCGCAAAGAAGAAATGAATCAAGGCTCCATTCCAAATCCAGTGGCAGTCCTGACTTTGACGTGCCGAGGAAAATAATAACTTTCAGCACATACTAATTGTCTTGTTAACATGGATTATGCAGCCAGCCAAATAAATGTCATTCACACTTTTATGAAGAAGAGCATAAATCTAAAAATCGGAAATGCATAATATTTTTTAATCTTTTCTTTTCTTCCCATTTTGCATTCATAGCCTAAATATATTTACATTTTAATCCATGCAAACAAAGCAAGACTCTGCTGGAGACTTTTGAAACCTCCCAGGGGTCCTAAGCTCAAGGTGATCAGATTTTTAAAATAACAAGCTTGGTTCCCATGTAGCCTTAAAACCAGTTTTTACTTTCTTGGCACTACAAAACAGTTTTGAAACAAGGATAATTTACACTCAATTTTATTTACGCTAAGTCCCATTTGCACTGCTGGCGCCTTACAAACGAGCGCTGGGCCCATCCTGTGCAGGGAAGCAGAGTCCTCATTTCGTTCCACTGCAGGGGCGGGATGGGTACATACCTCCCCCAGTTTAACCCATCTCCCTCCCAGCAAAGCCACCACATGCTCAATGGTGAATTTTCTCTCTCAAAGCCTTTGTCATGCCACCACCTTTCACACCAGGAGGGGGAGAGAGGCAGAGATGCTGTGATTTGCAAACCACCTCGTGGGGGGCAGCCAGTGCCCAGCCCAGGGGTCCTGGCTCCTGCTCAACCAGAGCCTCCCGAAAGGCAAAGCAGTTATTTAAGAGAAGGAAGGAATGGCCATCAAGGGAGATTTAGACTAACACAGGACACTGATAAACTTCACTCATTAAATGTTGCCTCTGTAATTATTAAAATTCAGCATTTCTCTCTTTCCCAATAGATCAGACCCTGGAAAAGCAGCACCCACCAAGGGGATGCAACTTAGATAGCTCTAGGCTTGAGGTCAGTTGAGAAATGCTGCTTTGGGGACTAAAGTCTTAAATATTATCCCAGCATGAGTTTCCTTAGAGATTTCAACAGTACTGCACTAGTAATTTCCTAGAGTTGAGTGCAATAGCATTTGTTATCTGCTTTATAAATGTGGGGATTAAACATAGTGGTTTTTTGGAACGAGTATATTGAGGGTGGGATAGGGGGATGAACCTGGGATGGAGGTTAGCGTTTTGCAGAATGTTGATTTGACATAATAGTGAATAATAGACTGCTTAAACTACATTGCCACTAGCAGAATGTGTTCTGACTCCATTTGCAATTAAAAATAGTAACAGCAATTAAAAAAACCCACTGTCTAATTTTGCTTGGTTTCTGACCTCCCCAGAACTGGATTTCTCAACTAGAACTGTTCCTTGGGCTTTCTTTCGTTTTACAGCAGCCTGACAAACAGCAGAGCTCTGGCACAAGGGAGGGCTAAAGCCTGTGGCGATGAGCCCTGACTCCCTCTCGCTAGTCTGTTCCCATGTAGGATTATCTCTTCCCTGGTCCCAGCATCACCACAGCCACCCCAGTGCTCACCACTCATTAATCTGGCTCCTGACTCAGGTATCTATTCTGACACCGCTCCTTATGGCCCTGGTCTGCTCGCATCACTTTAATCACCAGTATCCCATTTTTCCTGGCCTCTCCTGCTCTGGCTGGCCAGTGTGGGCAGTGTCAGCACTCCCAGCAGTCAGAGGGATGGACTGGATGAAGTCGTCCACCACACAACTTCCCTTCTCCATCTCAGCAGCTGTCCCATTCTGTATACACACCACTGCCGCTACCCGAGCCCAGACCCATCACACAAGTCACACCACGTCTGACCCTGAACTGGCTCTGAGCTTGTGCATCACAGTGCTGCAGCATTTGGAAATGCTGCCTCAGCACTCAGGAGATGAACAGCCTCAGCATGGCCCCACGTTCAGATCGAAGAGCACCAAAACCAGGGCCAAGGGGCGAGAAGCAAGCTGGCTCAGCATGTACACACGATGCTTTGCAGGCTGGAGACAACACCCCAGGCCGTAAGCACCCCACATGGAAAGTATGAAGACTACCCTGACTTTCTGCCTGGAAAAGGCTGAGGAATTGATTTTTGTGCAGCTCTGAAGTCCTGCTGCAGTTCACAAAAGTAAAACCAAATCTGCTCTAGAAAAAACACTTACTGGCACCGTAGCATCACCCAGCTCAGGAGCAGAGCTTAGCGGAGTGGAGAAGCAGCCTCGACAGAGTGATTCCAGCAGAAGCTTACAGACAGACACAATTAAAATAAGCACTATAGTTTCAATTAACTGCTCTCCCCAGCAGCAGAGGCTTGGAAAGGACTCTTAATAGATCTCTTCCACCGCAGTGCACAAACTCTATTGCCATTGGTTCACAGATTATTGAAAGTTAGCAGAGTGAGGCAGTTCTCTCACAACACCTTCAATAGCGATTTGAGGATCTGTCTGTTATTAGTGGGCCATTTCGTGTACGGAGACGCTAAGCAGAGTACGGAGTGTAACCATTTTTCAGATAGTTTATCTGCTCAGGCCCCCATTTGCTGCCTTTGGGGGATGTGTTAGCCCTGCTGCCACTGCCATACCAGCGTACGAAGGAGCATCCCAGCCTCCGAGCAACGGCTGGACCACACTGCGTCTGTCTTGATTAAATCACAAGAGCACACAGTTCTCCCATCGCCTCGGGTTGATTGGGAACAAGGCTGAGAATAATCTCTGATAGATTTTCTCTCTCAGACAGAGACATCCTGATGGTTTTAAGTCTTCTTTTTTAGCTTGCAAAATACTCCCGTAGGACGCCAGGCTCCCGTCAGCCCCTCCATGGGGCTTTCACATGTGAGCTCCTAATAGGGCAGGGAGTGCAGAGCTGATTTATTTAGCCAGGTGTGAAGGTCAGCCACCTGCATGTCTGGACATTTGGGAGCAATATTAAATTTAGCATCCACACTGTTGGATGCATAGGCTTTGGAAGAAATTCTGGCTTTAGCAGCCAGCAAAGCAAAGAGCATCAGGGAAAGCAAAGCTGTGCCTTCATTCCCCATCTCAAAACACTCTGTAAGAAGCAAAGGGCTGTTTTTAATAGAAATTATTAACCTTTGGAACAACTGCCCTAGAGATGTCAGAGATTCTCTAATTCTACAGTTCTGAAATCAATCCTGGCAGACTTTCTAAAAACCCTATTATAAAAATAGACAATACCACTCAAGTTTTTCATAAGAAATGACAGCTACCAACAGCTTCTCCATTTCCTTTTCCTCTGGCTTCTCCTTAGCTACAAGAAAATGGAGTGTCCTGTGTCTGAAGATCAGAGATGAGCACCAGGAGGCTCAGAGAGCATCTCTGGATCTGGTACAGACTTTTCCATGCCCTTGTGGCTCCACTTCTGTACTTGTAAAAAAACTCTACCAACTTTCTACAAAAGTATCATAGTGTTCTTGAATGGAAAGCATTTCAGAACTACAAGATATTAATTTTCCCCTAGAATTAGGCAGTCTAATTATTTTCTTCATGTCCCACTGAACATGGTTTTGTCCCTTCTTGATTCTTCTTCTTATCAATGTCCACTTTAATTTAGGTAACTGCCATGGTCCCCAAGGTGTCCAGGCATAGGACACCTTGAATATCCAGTCCTCCAACCTCCTCTTTCTTTTAGCTGAAAAACAAAGGCCCCCACACTAAGTTCCCATGTAGCCAGGAGAATTATCAAGTCCTACTTTCTTATGGAAAGCCCCCAAGCAGATTGTTTTACATCCGCAAGATGTGAGTTCATGCTGCAGGTTTTCTCTCAGCTGAGCCCATGGAAGAGCTGCCTCTTCACCTGTCCAGCTATTTTTACAGCACTTTTCAGAAATCTATTACCTTTCTAAACTCTTGTCTTTCAAATTGCATTAAAATTGGCCAATTCTTCTAAAGTTAACAAGAATAGCCTGATAGACGGACCCACATGCATTTAGTTTGTATATAGCAGAAGACAGCAGACACTGAGCATCACACTGGTTTGGGGTAGCTACTCCCAAAGAGGAATCAAGGGGAGAAACAGATTTCTAAGCATTAGGTAGCCATGGTTGGATATCTCCTACAGACATCTCACATTGCTTCCAGGTACCCGAGGAGGGAGGAAGAGCAAGAGAAAGCAAGCATGAGTGTGTAGGAAAAGAGAAAAGTTTCCCTTTGGATGAAGAAAGGTGACCTTAAGGGCAATCAAATGTAGTCAGATCAAACCTCCCCTCTCCTACAAATATACATAGATTCACAAAATTGCTGGGGCATTGTTGATGAAACTTTGGGTTTTTTCCTCTGAAATATCCACCCATGGTCAGGGGAAATTCCTACACAAATCCCATTTTGAATTGTATAATTCAACTTTTCCCGATGTAAGACCTTTCCAAATGGGGTCAGCATTCCTCTGGGCTGCCTGCACCTCTCTGTTCCCCACCAACACCCAGCTCCCCTGGCTTCTCTCTTATATTAAAAATCAAACTTCATAATGGGGGTTCTCCCCCTCTTGATCTGGATCTCTCTCTCATTTTTCTCCAAGGGTTTTGAAATATTGGACAACACAAGACAAAAATCCCATCGTCTTTTTTTTCTAGCTTGAAAGAAATAATTTCACCTAGATGGCTGCAGTGAACATGCTGCAATAACAAGAAGCTTTTCTAGAAGGGAAAATTACTTAGTGGTGGTACCAACTGGGAGCAATGCTGGTTTATAACATCAGATGTAATCTTTCAGCAACAGGGGAGGGAAATGCTTTCAGAAAAATGCTTTTTGTCGTTGGCCACTATGGTGGTGCATCCAATTATGCCGCTTTCATTTCAGATCCAAAGGACACAGCTCAGAGGAGAAATCAACAGCCACAATAAAGGTGTGTGGCAGGGACCCAGCCATTGGGAGCAGGAGTTCACGTGTGCCCTGCTCCATGAGACAGGGCACAAAGTCTGTCCCATTTCTCCTCAGCTCCCTTTGGGCTCCTTGAAGAAATCTCAAAGCTTTTGATAGCCCAAGGAAATGCCCACAAAGCGGACAGGTTAAAGGGAGGGAGAAGCATCATGTCCTTCATTTGGAAAACTGAGTCAGCACATCAAATCCTGTCTCGAACCAATGGAAGTCAGACCTAAAGTCTTCAAGTCTGTTGTGAATCTTACTAGTACACTGGGCTCTGAATTTATTTTTTTTTTCTAAATAAATCTTAAACCAAATACAGGGTCCCCTCTGGCCAGGAGCTGATGCAGCACACTGAACCTAGGGCAGCCTCCTGAGGCACACCCCCCCCATATCCATTATGAACTATCTCATCGATTATTCCTCCTTTTCCTACTCCATTGCTCTCCCACCTGCCAATATTATCCATTATCTTTTCTAACTGTCATTCTCATTGATTTTTCTAGACTTCTCCCCCTGCTCCAGACTTGCTGTCAGTGCGCAGGAACTGGGTTTGTCACGTGCAAATTTCCCTTACGTGGCCACAGAGCCTTGCTGACAGCAAGGACCAGTCAGCACCCATGACACACTGTGCACACAGGTGACATCATCCTGGTGATATCATCTGCAATAATTTTATGTCAGTTGGCAAATACAGACCCTGATACCTATATCAGCAGATACAACCCTCTCTCAGGAAGCAGCATCCTATCTGCTGCAGCAAAGAGACCTCCCAGCTCACACCACACCGGCAAGGCTCCGACTTGTGCAAATCAGATTTGAAGCAGTGCTGTGTGGTCTCACAACCCCAAAAAAGATGTGTGTTCTTGAAGACACACTCACATGAAACATAAATAACAGTGGGAGCTATGGGGAGCCTCTCCCAGCCCACCTATTCCCCCCCCAGCACACCTGCCAGGGAGCCCGAAAGGGAGATTTTGATTTTTAATCCACTCCTGGTTTAGGAAACTCTTGCTTCTGTAGGTACATAATGGAGCAATTTGTGGGGGAAACGGTTGCATAATATTCATTTCTTTCTTTCTTTCTTTTCTGCCAATTATTACAATACTTTTGCAAAAACATTTTTCCAATATTCAGCCAGCTTAACAGGTGACTGAATAATACACACCAACTACATCATTTGCAATATTTTCCTGTCAGTCACCAACTAATGTATTCAGAGATGAATTCCCTTTCTCCTAGGCCAGCTTTAAGTCAAATTTACTGACTGAAAACAACATTAGCCTTATTGACTCTTTTATCAGAATCCCATTTGTTGGTGGGGAGAGACATCCCAGATTTTCAGATTTTCATGAATAATAAGTCTGATCATACTTTAAAATCAGAAGAATCAAGGAGAGAGCAAGGCAGGGCCACAGGAAGCAATTTCTATGGCCAGGTTGGGCAGCAATAAGGTCCAAGCCCTTTCCCCCTGCAGCTGAGTTTAGGTCTGGGTTTGAACTTTCCCACTAATATGCAGAAGTTGGACTCTGGTAAGGACTCTCCCACCATGACCTCCAACTACCCCATTGTGCCTTCAGACCACAAAGACAGACTTTGTAAAAATCCTTTTCTAAGCTATTTAGCACAGATTTCCTGATTCTGCAGGACTTTCCCTGCATTTAAAGTCATAATGATACATAAACAAATAGATGGCCTCAGCAGTTTGCACTCCTGGACTGTCAGCGGCACCAGTGAGTGATCGACCCCTTCCCTGGCTGCCCCCAGCACTCAGCAAACACGTCCAGGGGCAAGACAGGAACTCAGGTGTCCTCATTCACAACCACCAGCCCTACTCACCACCCCATGCACCATCCTCTTTTTCTCCCTGATAAGCAAGACTATCCGAATCTGCTCTCTGAAGCGTGACACCTGCCTGCCCAGTAGTCACAGCTGTGGTTCTGCCTGGTAAGTCATAGCCACAGTGCATTTATCTGCCTCCAGCACCTGTAATCTTCTGTTTCCTGTGCACTGTGCCCTTCCTTGGCAATACAGATTCAAATCAACATACATACAACTCTGAAGAACAGAAACAAATAATTTACATTTGGTTCCTAACCAGTAGCATTTTCATTTAATTTCCTAGCTCCTTTTTGTAATTACCCTCTACACAATTTCAATCAAATCACATCCATCAATCTGCCCAGCCCAAGGCTTGACAATGGTAACACTTGTGTGTGTTCCCAAATGCAGTATGTAATTGCAAATTGCGGCAGGCATCAGTTACCTGACCCGTGCTCCCTCCTCACTGATAACCCTCTGATTCAGAGATGACTTGCTGTAGGAGTTTATCTCTGGGAGAAGCTCTCTGGTATAGGTAAAGCTGTCGCATAAATTCTCATATGAATGTAAAGTGTAAAAGGAGAGAATTCTCCATTTTAAATATGGAGACCTGGTGAGAAAAGTCATATCTGCAATTGCACCTGGCTTTGTGCTACCTCTTCACTCCAGAGCCACAAACATTTTACGCTTTGATAGACAACTCAGTAGACCCACATCTCTGTGAAGACCAAGGCAGGTCACTTTTACCCCCGAGATGTCCGTGTAGTTCCAGGTGCCGGTTGCGGATCAGGACCACCTCTGTTTTGTCTCCTCCAGGATCCTGCAGTGCCTCAGCTATCTCAGGTCTTCTGATTTAACCTAAACACAAGCTTTGAGCAGCAAACACACAGGTCTGTGAGCTCTACAAGGAGGTATTTTGTGCTCTCAATGCTTGCACAATGTTCACGACAGTGAAGACAAACTCACATCAGTATCACTCAGATGAGCCAAACCAGAAGTCTCATCTGAGATGCATTCCCTGGCAGAAACAGGGGTCTCACAGGGTCTGATTCAGACTTAAGCCTCAGAGAGCAACTTCATGGAAACCAGGGTCTGATTCAGACTTAAGCCTCAGAGAGCAACTTCATGGAAACCACCTTCACCCACCACAGCCAAGGGTGGAAATGCCCCCTAGTAGGGACAGACTAAGCTGCACTTGGAGCTGCTCTGATATGTTTCTCTACCCTTGTTGTGTGCAGCTAGGAGTGCTGGGGCAAGGAATGGAACAAATTAAGAGTCAGATACCAGACTTAAACACAGAGTTGCCTTCTGTACCATGACAATCACATCCACTCTGGGGGACCTATACCACCTGAATGGTCAGGCCCCACCACACATGAACCCAAGAGCATCCTAATGCAAGAGCAGGGATGACCAACCTATGTTCCCTGGGCTCCTCAAGGGTGGCTCTCTTTGGCATGAGGCTGAACATTCCTGTGATGGCTTTGCACCTCTGAGAAATGCCTGTCACAGCTTGTCGGTGCAAGAAAGTTGGCCATCGCTCTGCTGAAAACTGTGATTCTCAAAATTAGCTCAGCATTAGCAGAGAAATCCACTCACTCAGCAATAGCTTCAGGTCTTGGCTGTGCCTGAACCCAGTACAGTGCGTTCTCCTCCCACCACCAGCAAGTCTGACACCAACATGAAGTAGATCTGTCTCTGCAGTAGCACAGCAACCTGCTGCTAGCAACAGGGTGTTATGCTGCATATAAGTAACGAGAAAACTGGGAATAGTGTGGAAGAGAAGATATTATTAGATAATAAATTATCGATGCACCAAAAACTGCTCTGTACGTATTTTTTCCCCCCTTACAGCTTCCTCAATGTCCTGGGAAAGTGACAATTACACAATTTAAGGAGGTTACGTTTATTAAAATCCTTTTTTTATTACTTTTCTTTTAATATATGGTCGAGATAAAGCATCTGATTAGAAGAAGGTCACAAAAATAAAATATTTAATACTCATGGCAAGAGCAATCCATCCTCCCCTCTGCATGCAGCAGAAGCAGAGAGGCAGGGGGTCCCAGTGACAGCTTACTGCAGAGGCAGCTCTGCAGAGACCATAAGCGAGCAAGAAAATGCTGCCAGCAGCCAGGCCCTGCTCTTCCAAGTTGACTTTGCCACTTCATGGCAGCCCTTAGAAGTGTTAAAATGTGCACTGAGTGAGACAGTCCACCTCTAAAGAGGGCTAACTAACACCTCTCTGACCTCAATATCACTTAAAAAGAAATTAAAACCTACTTTTGACAGTCTGGAGGCATGGTGCCCACTCCAGCTCCACACAGATGGACACTGTATCCAGAGTAAGACCAAGGTTTTAAAACTGGTTCTGTGCCTTGCAGTGTCCCAGCCCAGCAGGCACTGACCCCCTGGTGAAGACACCTCACTTCACTACACCTAAACTGCACATCACAGACCCCTGAATTACAGGCTTTCTCTTGCCACAAGCTTACAGTGCATGCCAATGCCTTTGGGAACTACTTGCACAGTGAAGTTAATTTATTCTTCTCCTTTTCAGGCATTAAGGGCATTGCAAGGTGTTATTCAGCAATGTATAACCCTATCATAGGAGCTCTTGAGAGGCAGGGAAAAGTTCAGCTTGTAAATCCCAGCAGAAGCAGGTCAGGTCATGCCACAGGGCCGGGGTGCAGTCTCAACTTTCTTTCCCACCATGAAGCAAACAAAATCACTCAACATTCCGTAAGTGGTCCAAATGGACCCAATGTCCTAAACGAGAAAAGGCCAACTCACCCACCCAGCACCCTCCATTCCTCTGGGCAGCTCCATTGCTCCTCCTGGGCAGCAGCCACACAACTCCAATTGCCTGCTCCCCTCTCTCCTCTCACTCACCCACAACCCTTACTCTAAATTAAATGTTCTCTACATGCAGTCTGACCAGAGATGACTGCTGCTTATATAGAGCATAAAGCACTGAAAGACATTACTCCTGGTGCAGATAGGGATCTCGTTAGGGATGAAGTATCACGGTGAACACGATGTGACAGGAGAGAACAGTTAAGTTGCCATCAGGAGCAGCTGAGCCTCTAATTAGTTTTCTGCAAAACAGCAATAAAATAATGACTAAAGGGAGGCCAAGTAAAGTACTTGGCTTTTTTAAAAAGCTTTGTCAAAGTCTTCACAAGAAACTATTAAGAGGAGTAAGTAGACTTGAGGTGAGAGGCACAGCCCTGCCACTCATTAGGAAGGACCAGAAATTATGACCATGGCACAGGAGATTCAGCATGCTGCTCCACCACCAAGGTGTCTCCTGGAGCATAACACCAGGGAGACCAAAACCACAGGTGGCACAGAATTGCTGAGAGATTAGAAAAAAAGAGTTTCAGAGGCAGCCATTCAAGCTCAGCTGGGCAGGTGGAGGGGTAAAATTCACTTTCACCAATATGAAATAATGCATACAGAGAGGTGTATTTTTAGCTGGGTACTCTCACTCCTGAGCTCCGATTTAAATATTACAGATACAGAAAAATATCCTCCTACTCTTCAGGAAAATCACATCCCCTTCCTCACCCTTTGCTGTGTGTGCTACACAGCCTATGTACAGCTCCAGCCATAAGCACCAGCCAAATTCTGCAGGGAGCATCGTGGCAGCAAAACTGAAAAAGCCCCTTAGCCTTTGCAGCAATCCGCAGCCCCCAGTAGGTACCTGCTGCATAATTAAAGCCCTATAAAATGCCTGATTTTCCATTAAGGAGCTACTCCAAGCTTTGCTCGTTGCTCACCTCTTTTAAGCAATGTTGGCCAATGAGCAGGGGATGTATTCAGCTATAGCTACACTGCATGTAGCTGGTGTTCAGCACAGGACCCTGGAAGTCGCTGCCATACAGACACATCAGTTGAGTTTTCCTAAAAATTCCTGAGTGGAACCACTTCTCCACAAGTCTTGGCACATCCTGACTGACTCCTTTGCGAGCTGGGCTTTCCTTGGACAAAGGCAAAGCCCAAGAGCTATGCAGTGAAGATGGATGGTGAGTAATGTGTGCTTTTATGAGACTGAGCATTCTGGCATGTCCAGAGGTGAGAGGCCAGTGCCCTAAACAATGGCATTGTCAAGCCATCTGGATTAATTTAATGATAATGGTTTCCAAATGCTCCTGTGTGGCAGATAGCCACTCTTTTCTACATACTACTTGCAGTGTACTATGAAGCAAAGAAAAAAAGTATATCGATTGTGAGAAATAATAACCCCAAGCTCTCAAAGTCATATACAAACATTGTCTAATTACAGCTTTTTAATGCTCCTATAAAGCCAGGTACATACTTCTATTGCCCAAAACTATATATATATATATATGAAAAAAAAAAAAATCGGTATCCCCAGAGTCATTAGAAGTTAGGTCCAGATTCTTAGCCTAAAATCCACACAGGCATCTGTCTCACACACAGCATCCAACCTCTTCAAGCACAGCGGATGCCTGTATGCCCAGAAGCATGGCCAGTGCTCCCTTGCAGGGCAAGTGATGCTCAGAGAAATAGGGCTTGAAAATGGGACTTCTTTGGACTTGAACTCCCCTTCCCCGGCACTGTTGGTTCCTATACCTGGAGAAAGGGCTGCAGCTGCACTGGGTGAGCAACCAGCTGGAGACAAAAAGCACTGCTGATTAACACCGCAAATGGGTGACATTAAAGAAGTTTCATTGTTAGCGATGGACCCTGCATGGCTCAGCTTGATAAAATTAGCAGACTGGAGATGGATGATGCTGTGAATCCCATCTGAATTACAGATGTAACACAACGACAGAAACGAATAGAGTCCTCGTACTCAAAACACCAGGTCATGTGTTTTAATTTAAAAGGGCTGAAAGTAAAAAAATCATCTCACTGCCACATTTCCAGGTCAGCATTTGACTTATTAACTTCTCCTTTGGGCACAGGTAAATGAACTAAGCCATATCCATGTGGCTGCCAAAGTTACACAGGGTATCATTTTCTTTTTTAACAGGGTCATTAAGAACTGCTCATGTGTCTGGAAGGGGCACCAAAAAGAGTATTTTCACTTAATAATCAGGCTTTAAGTTTTGTTGAAGTCACTTTCCCAGGGCCTTAGGCAAAAATCAATCTTAAAAGCGTTGTGAAGCTGTACCATGGTAGATAATTTATTATTCCGTAAATGTGGGTCTTAATCTAATTAGAGATCGTATCTAGGATTTGCTTCAACATCTATTTATTTTTCTATTTTTACTTGCAAACATTCACAAAAAAATGATACTGTAAGTGGCAGAGATGAGATCTATGCTGCATTCTTCCTGCTGCCTTCCCGTATTTAACTCCACATTTTGTTATCAGAGGCCAAGAAACAACAGAAAAGATGCACATTAAGGGTCATTTGCAGAACTTCAGAAACTATAGCAAAAACTTTCCCATACATAACCTAGAGGGAGAAACCAAAGAAAATGTGTCCAAACACTAATTTGTCCTTCCCAAATGACTCCAGCATCTGGGACCTTGCACATTTGTGTGGTTTTGGCCACTATCAGGTGAACACGTGGAGCGTGACAGTCATTTGCCCAGTCCTGCAGTGTGGGGAGAGTGCTTGCCCCCAGGACCACAGGAATCAATCACCGCCTGCCACGCTGTGCCTGGGGACTTGCACCACTTGGAAATGGTAGCTGGCTTGCTCCACACCCTGGGCGGGATCCTACAGACAAGATATGATTTATTTCTTTAAAATAACTAGAGGTGCCTCTTGAAGCCTGTCAGGAACCTGGAATAAATACCTGAGATGCAGTAAAACGCAAATATATATTAAAAAAAGAGGCAAATTCATGGCATATATTTACATAAAATGATTGGGGCATCATGGAAATAAACTAAGCCCCTTACTCAGCTCCATAGGGAGCCCACAGACATTTATTTTTTCCTTCTCCAAGCAGAAATAATGGTTTGTTTTCGAAAGATTTTGCAGAAATCTTTGAAACATCAGCCTTTTCTAGGAAAAAGTCTGAGAGATTGAGTTGACAGTTTTGAAAAAAATAATAATTCAGGCTTCATCTGGCCTATGCCTTCCAAAAGCAAAGTTTGTGTGTACTGCAAGAAGTACTCAGCAGCTGCCCTTGCACTCACAGGTCAGGACAAGAAGTGAACAAAAAACAAGCCGAACACATTCAACATCAGCACATACTTCATCTAAAAGAAAGCAAGACTCTTTCTGTGGATATGCCGTCTTGAAAGCCTTTATTAAAGTATTAAAGTATTAAGAGATTTGGGGGGGTTGGGGTGGAAGGAAATACACTTATTGGAGGACAGCCTGCTTCACTGACCAACAGAAGATCACCCAATATCTTCATGCATTGCTCTCCCTGTCTAATAAAAAGAGAAGAAATAAGGCTCAGGAAAGAGCTGGTGGTAGCACTTTTCAGCAAGGCATGGCTAATTTGCACCTTCTTGGATACTCATTGCCAATGCTCTCTTGCACCTTCATTCATACAGCAGTGCCCAGCAACAGGAAGGTCTGCTGCTTTCCCAGGTGTGCTTGTCTCTCCATCAGCTCATCCTTCCTCATCCCCCTGCTCAGTCTCCATGGAGGAAACCACGTCCCATTTTCTATATTAACTGTCAGCGTGGTGCTGTCTACCTGATTAATCATGAAAAATGAGGCAGTAACTCATCTGCTAGTGTGTAAGAGCCTTTGGCCTCTGTTGCTTTCGTAGCTGAATTTAAATCTGCTGAGACATGGGACACAACACGGCACTGAGGAAATGCATTGTACTGCTGATGGAGCATTGCTATGCTCTCCAGTGTTTAAGAGCACAGGAGCTCTGGGTTACAATAACCTGCAATTCTCCTGGCTTGCAGGACAATACCAAAACTGCACCCAAACTAACACTGCTCACAAACTGGCATAAATTTCAGTCAGATTAGAAACTGAAAGGATAAATCTTTAAGAAAGGTTCCTGGGTACAACTGTCTTTGACCACATGCCCTATTTATCACTACTATAAAGGCACTTGTAGCATCTTACCTTTTTTTTAAAGGAATAGCTAAATCTGCACATTCACAGCTCAAACATCTTCCTTCACAAATGCATTTAAGCATCTATTCACAACTACTGACACCCAACTTTGCACTTTAATTTAACCACATGCTTAAGTACTTTTCCCAATGCAACCTTGGAGGACAATCAAATTAATAATGTCAAGACACAAGTTAAGGAAAATGATCCAAATCCCCCAAAAGTCTGGGGGATTCCCTTAAGTGTGACAAATGAATGCATAGGCTGGTAGGAGATTTCAGAAGCTGTTCTCCAGTAAATCAGAAATAAAAGCTAAAACTTTCCTGCTGCAGTCCCCATGCTGCCCATGTAACAGTTCACAGCTGCCAGGAAGGACCTGCCTGTCTGCTCTGCCCCATGCTCCATCTCAGGGTGCTCCTGGAGCCCTTAACCGTCCACCAGTCAACTCAGCTCACCTCTCCTACCAAAAAATACTTTTTCTCCTGCTGCTTCAATGAGCTGAGCTGGCTCCTGAAGGCATTTAAGAGCCCAGATCTGCTCAGCAGCTAAGGCTAGTTCCCACCTGCCCTCAAAAGAAAAAAAGTCCACCAAAAATCACCTATTGCCCATCAGAAGTTTGCATCCAAAGACTGGCCCTGTAGGTAGGATGGGCCAGTGCAAGAGTAACTTGACTTAAAGAAGAAAAAAAAGATAGTGAAGACTGAAACAGTGCGAAGTTGTCCAAAAATCCTACTGTGAGAGTTCAGCTGACTTATGACTAACCACTGCATTTCCCTTTGCCAAGGGAGTTGCATTAATTATCACAAAATCAGAAAGGGCTTCATCCAGCTCTCCTCTGAGTCCACCAGGAAAGGAATTAAGAACTATCAACTTCTTTTTTTCTTCACGCACTTTCTTCAAAATCTCCTAACAGTCAGAAACCCAGATCAAAAAATATGACACACTCCAATTTCCCTTGATTTAATTTCCTCAAGCTGACTAATTTAATTGCAATATTTGCCTGGTACCTTGAGTGTTGCTTTCTCACTCTCTTCCCATTGCTGAAACCTGTTACCCAGTCCTGCTCCCTAAGCTTAAGTCTGCACAGATGTTTCCAAATCTGTATTTGTTAGAGACTAATTACCCTCATTCCCCAATGGACCATTCCATAGGGATCAGATATTCGTTTGCGATCACAGAGGTAACGCACACACACGTGGTTATCTAAAAGAGGCTGAGTAATTAGGTATCTCAAAAAGGATAAATTGTTTAAAGTGAGACAGATTAAAAATGAAATCTGGATGATTTTTTCATCTTCCATGTGATATGAGCCCGAAAGGTATCGCTGGCTGCAAAGCTACTGGAGCAAAATTAGAATTCAGCTTAACCACCGAGAACTCAAACAACATCAAGGTGAGCTGATATTTTAAAAGTCCATAGAATAAAAAGCTTTTAATGGATTTCAGACTTTATATTTCCCCTTTGTTATACTTTTGAGCTTGGAAATAAAAAAAATAGTGGCAGCAGTGAAACTATAACTCAAAATGAGGTCGTACTTATAGATAAGCAAGAAAGAGATGTTTTGTTCTTTGTGGGTATCTATCTCCCAACGCTGTAAGTCAGTTGAGTTTCTTTCATCAAGCCAAAGGCATGGGGGCAGGAGACTGCCCTGGGAAACACAGCTCTACATGGCCCCATGCCCTGGGGCAGCAGCCCCTGCACCCTGCAGTGCACCCCTGTCCTCCTCAAGCTCACCTGCAGCTTCCCCCAGCAGCAACCCAAGCAAATCCTTCCCCTTCCCTGAGTTTTATGCCTCAATGCAGCAAGTTTGTCAGGAGTTAACATGTAAAGTGTGAGTAACGCTCTTGAGCTGGAGGCAAGTCCTCCTGGGTGTGAAGCTCTTCGTGTGCATACGTATTCCCTAGTTTGGGGCTTTAGCACTAGACTTTCAAAGGTAAGAACCAGTGATCTAAAATGTCTTTGGAGATTTATAGCAAACACAAGCCTTTAGGGACAGGATACTCTCTCCCGATGACTCACAATCACCAAGAATCCTACAGTGTTTGCCTCCAGACCAAAAGGACTTACTTCATCACGCACAGGCACGGCAGTGGAGAGAGGTATAAAGTGCAAATCTACCTCCCAGCATTTCAGTATCCTCCAGTTACAGATCAAACGTGCCTGGACACAGTTTGTTCAGCAAATTGCAGTTGTGCCCTGCAGACTCAGCTGCAGGCCCTACCTTGATGTGCCCTGACCTCCTGCTGCTGGGTGCTCAGGGCTTCTCCTCTCCTCTGTCAAAGGGGACACTTTTTTGCTGTGTGAGAAAGGATTTGAGGCTTTGTGCTCCAACACTTGGTGCTGACACACAGGACCCAGCCAAGCCCCTGTCCTCTCTGTTCCCAGGAATTATCCTGTATTTGCCCTATCAGGCCACAGCCACCCCTTTATTCCTTTATTCCACCCCCAGCCCTGTCTCAAAGCTGTGATGCAGTCAGGGCTTTTTGCATTTTCTTGCAGACAAATTGCAGATAGAGCCTCGGCTGGAGGACCGCATTATCATGAGAACCATCTCCTATTTGGGGGTGGCAGCTCTCCAGTGTATCCTGTGCCAAGATGGAGAGGCCCTGCCATTTGCTCCCTTGTGCCCTGTTCTGCTCAGAGCAACCTCAATCAGAGGAAGCCTCATGGTATAAGGACCACCAGCATTAATAGGAGTGGGTCTCAGAGGGGAGAGAAATTGTTTTAAGACACTGACTGGAATACGAATGGAAAACTGTGCTGTTTGCCCAATCCTGAACAGGGCATCATTGCACAAAGGAAATTAAGATTCTTTAGTTACTCAGCTTGGCTTTCTGACTACAAACAAGCTGGAAACTACTCATAATTATATTCATTATTATTTTGCTTACAGAGCCAGCCAACCTGCAAGCTTAGACTGGGCCCTGCAGAGACCTACCAGTGATACTGCTTAGACCCAAACCTTTCAAATCCTGCATAACTTAACCACGGCACATGTCTAGCAGCTTGATGCTGGCTTTAGCAGTTCCTCATGAGACAAACCCTCATGTACACACTCATTACTCTATCTCTACTCACTACGTGCCAAGCCTCAAAAGCTGAAGACTTTTGCACCGGTTGTAATCCTCCCAGCAGCACAACAGCGGGCTGTCGAGCTCTAGACCAAAGGTGGCTGGTTGAGATCTCAGTAACAGCTACCAGGTCACCGCAGCTCCAACTCTATCTTGATGACTTTTCAAAATAAACATTCTCTGTGATTGGATTCAGGCTGGATGAAAAGTGAAGGGAAGAAAGGCTTTACATTGCAGAAATAACCCTTTTTCTTCCTAGCTGCAGCTCTTTCGCTCTTGGTAGACACTGCTTAGGGCTGGTCACAGAGAGACTTGGGCTTTTTTTTGTCCCAAGTGGAAATGCAACTTCTTTTGTCCTTTCTTAAATTATGAAATAACTTACCAAAGGGCAGAAAAAGAATCTCGTCAACTGATATATTTCTCTTCAGTTATGACTCTTGATTTCTCCTCCTTCTACCTTTCCTGTGTTTTGAATTAAAATGCTGTTTCAAACTAAAAATATCAAAACCTGACATTCAAATCCAGTCAATTTCCAAAATTGCCCCAATTATGGTACAGGGACTCTGGTGGGCAACACCCTCCATCCTGGCCCCCTTTCTCTGCTGCTCTTTCCCAGAGTCCCAGTGCCTCTAAATCTTGCCCAAACCCTCAGCTCACTCCTCTCTACCTCAATGCTTCCCTCAAGAAGAGAAAACCATTGAGAGAATCCAGGAGGCAGCAAGAAGCAACATTTCAGGTTTACTGAAACTGAAGATATTTGAAAAATGTTCTTTCCTGTCAATTGCCACTAAGAAATTACAAAATGACAAGACAACCATCTTGTCTCAAATTTTCCATTTAGAATTTAATTTCAGAATTGCGAAACTTTAGTTGGTGGGGTTTTTTTTCCATTTTATAATAAGTCCACTATAACATATAACGTGTTACTGTGACTGACAAGTTCTACCATGATGGAATATACGAATTGTAACACTTTTTATTTAAAAAATATCAAGGACTACAGATACCAAAGACTTCTTCTCTAGAAGATAACATCTCCTGTTTGTTCCAATGAAGTGAGCTGAAGCAAGCTGACACATAGATCAAAGTGTTGCCTACTTGAAAACTGTCAAACCATTTTATTGTAAACTAGATGGGAAGCACTTTGAAACACAGGAAAGATCTGATGCTTCATTCAGCAAGCCAAATCCCAGCTGTCCTTAATACAAGTAAGAAAAACATCAGTGTGATTTGTTTAACAGGTTGTCATAGTATACCATTATCAGTGAAATCTACGCTTCACTATTAACAAGGTGTCACAAAATGATGGTAAAACAAGACAAAAATAAAAGTAAATTTAAAGTGTCAGATTTCCAAAGTGAAAATTCTTCTGGTCTATTTTGAAGACATTTTCACCTGTAAAGTTAAGGTATTTGATTGAGAGTGATAGCACTTTTGCTGCCATGGCTCTGTCCACCAGGTGCTGTGGCTGGTGGGATAACAGAGGGTGCCCACCCCAGCCATGCCAGGGCATAGCAGAGATGATGTGGCACATTTGGGAATTTCTACCACTTCCAGTATAAAATCTTCTCACTCTCCGTCCTACCTGCCTTTGAATCCTAAAAAAAAAAAGTACACTGAATAAACTATGGAAAACCATCTGGTGAGCATCTTGAAGCATAGACAGGACAGAAGATTATAGGTTGTAGAAACTGATTCGAATGGCTAAGGACTGTGTAAACAAGTAGGGCATGCATTTAGGAATTAAAATAAAAAATAGGTCAAGTCTATTACTGTAAAGCTTGTAAGGGACCTAAATATAAATAAAAAAGCCTAATTAATAAGTCAATGACCAGGAGAAGAGTTCCTCAATTATTCAGCAGAGCTGTTACCAACCATCATTGCAGAGGGTAATGCTTCACTCCTAAAAATGATGGATTCATTTGTATAGATATTTCAATTGCTACTTGTGACAAAAAGGTGAGAATTCAGACTAGAAGGGGGAAGCAATGGTCTGGAAGATATTTATATAAATTACACGTTTTCAAATCAGTTGGGTCTGCCGAGATTCACTGCCAGGTACTTACAAGTAGTGGAGGCAATCTGAGGGCTGTTAGCGCTTATCTTTGAAAACTCAGGGACTGTGGTGAGTCCCAGAAGAGCAGAGAACAGCAAACATGGCAGAGAATTACAGGCCAGTCAGCTTAACTTCAATTCCCAGAAAAAATATTGCAACAAATCATCAAATAAACACTTTCTAAGCGCCTAGAAGATAACAAGGCAGTGAGGAACAGCCAACACGGATTTGTCAAGAACAAATATCAAGCCAATCTCATCTTTTTCTATGACAGCTATAACATTTTTCCATGACAACTTCCAATGACTTATCGTCAAGCTGGAGGAACATACTTGTATGCATTAGGTGAGGATTTGTCTTGGGCCACTATTTTCACTATGTGACCTGGGCAAAATAGAGAGTCTGGAGACCGCCATCAGCTGGGGCAGCACTGCAAGCAAACAGGAGACACTTGGGGGCACTTGGACCAAGTCTTGACAAATGAGTGAAATACTCCACAGGAAAAGTAGGCTGAGATCAACGAGGTCCTTTGCAAAGACTTATGGTTAGGTAGGGAAGAGCCAGCATGTGGCCATCAGCCAAGGACCATCCTGAGCCAAACTGGGGCCAACAGCAAGGAAAGTGAGGTAGGGCAAGCCATGGGGCACTGGTAAGGCTTTTGGGCGCCTGCAGCCTGCCCACCGGGGCAGCATCATCCAGGAAGGATGCAGATGGATTGGCAAACCAAGACGCGACTGAGGAAATATGAAGGAGCTGGGACTGAGTTTAAAGAGAGGTTGTAGAGGGAAGAGAGCAGAAATCCTCAAGTTAAAGCAATACAGCTTCAGAAAGGGAGACGGACAAGCCATCCTCCACATCTGCTATGGATAAGGTGACAAAGAACACATTTGAATTGCAGCAATGCACATGTAGGGTCAACATCAAAAGAAACTGTTGAATTTGAGGGTTAGTGAAGTACTAGAGCTGACTGTCCAGAAAGCATAATGAACATCTAGCAGTGAAGTTTTGAGGAGAAGTCAGGCAAACAAACATTGAGGAAGAAATCACTCAAAATGCCCCACTCAGAGTGGGGAGTAGGCAGCTGGAGCCATCTTGAGCTTCTCTCCCCTGCAACCAACTGCCTGCCTGGCTGCCCAGTGACACATACACCATAGACAGCATGTCAGGAGGATGCTCTCTGTCTTATTATTATGATTATTATTGTTATTCTTTATCAGTTTTTGTTTTTCTTCAAGGAAAAAACATCTTGTAAGGAAGCACTACACTCATCACTATTAGTGATTCATGAAAATAGGAGCTCTGTAAACAGGACAATTAATTCTCCGTGATGCACTCTGCCATACAGAGAGATTAATTCTGGTGTCTAATGAAGATGGTACTAAATGGAAAATAAAATACACTTCTATAACAGTCACCATAACATGAGCCCATTTAAAAAGAACAGAACATTGACATTTTCCAATGACACCCTCCTCTCCCCCTCAAAAAAATAATCTTTGGGTCAATAATGAGGCACTTATCATTTTCACGTGGAGCCAAAGCTGCCAATTTTCACTTCACATTGATTTCTGTAAAATATCACCTACAGATTGTACCCTCAGAGGAGTGAAGAGGATGTTGATACAATATAGGAGCCAGGAGCACTTACACAGCTGGGTTAGCAAGGGTAGAGCACATGAATCACCCCAAAGTGGAAAATTAAAAGGAGCAGAGAAAGGGGAGGGCAGGAAATCGGGATCCTCCTGCTCCTCTGGACAACAGCAGGATCCAGCCAGCCCTGAACACACACAGATGCGCAGTTTCTCCAATGGCACAGTGCTGTAAATCCTCAGGATCAAAGGCGTAAACCAATCACCCACTTGTGTCAGGCCAGGAATAAATTCCCCTCATGAGAAAATATTAATCAGCTGGGCAGGTGCACTCAGACACCACCTCCAAAAACAGCACCACCAGGAACAGCATGCAAAACTAAATTAAATTAATGTTCCTTTTCTTTTTTGACCTCCCAGCCTGTAGGTTGTTATGAACAAAGTGCAACTTCCAGGGCAGAGCATTTTACCTGTATTCAGAGACTTTGTGATACATCCCCTCCTCATCTCAGATCCCACACCAACTCTATTTCCTTAAAATGAGATTTTTCCCTAAGCCAGGACTCCCAGAGAGATGCTGGTGAAGCAGAGATTATGCCCTCCTGAGCCTGTAGAAATCGTTAAATAAAAACCACAAGAAATTTTAACTACCTATTCATTTCATCTCTTTTGTCTCAAAACAAAGACAGAGCCACAGCAGTCAGGCATAGTCTGGAGCAAGGACAAAAATTTGATTGATTTATTTTTTGGCCTTATGTATGAATGTGAAAAATAGTGGGGCTTTGTCAACCCTTCGCCTGCTGCTGATACCCCCAGGGAGCTGCACACTTTGGGAAACATGGGCTGTACCTTTATATTGCATTGTCCAAGGTCTCCAGAGGTCTTACCTGCATCAGCAGAAGCCCCTTCATTCACAACCTTGGCACAAGTATTGCCCTGAAAACAAAATTTTAGCTGAGTAACTGCTAATGCAGAGCAAGTACTTGGGGTTTTTCCAGATTTCAACCATCAGTGTGCTGCATCAGATCTAAAGCCTGATAGAGTTCATGGTTTTTGGCCCATATCTCTACTTTCTACTATTTGATTTGTACTCTCCAACCTTTCCATCTCATCAGAGCTACTCCCAGCTTCGCATTCAGCGAGTCACTAATTTCAGACATATACAGCTGATTTTCTCTTCCCATGCTAGAAATGGTCTGGTTTCTGCTCTCAGCCACCCTGTTGCAAATCTCACACAACTGACCTGACTTCCCTGCTGTAATGCCCAGGCTACAACAGCAGAAATAAGGCTGCAGTCTGGCTCTGCAAATGCAAACCAGATGTAAAATGTAACCTCGAGGGCGAGGCAGTGAAGAATTCAGATTTGGCAGCATTTTATCCTCACTTTGCACAGGTGTAAATGGCTCCATATGGAGCATGGCAGAGGAGACTCAAGCCCAGAGAAGATTACAAAACTGCTGAGGATTATCTCCATTTCCCCAAAGCTTCCCCAGCTCCTCTTATAATGATTGCCCTGAGCTTGTGCTGGGTAGAATTTAGACTCCTGTTGGCTGCATTGCATATTAATAATTTAAATACATGGGACAATATATCAGATATATTTGGCATAGTACAACCTTGCCATACTTTTTACGGTATTTTAAAATTGATGGTCCCTGGTTTAAATACAAGGAAAATCTGAAGTAGAGTTAATGCCTACCATAATTTGCCATTACATCCATTTCTAATTACCAAGAACACCAGGCCAAGTTTGCAATATTTTTAACAGAGTTTTACATGTTGTCACAAGTACCTAAATTACTGATGCACAACACATTTTATTAAGCATAGCATTTCACGGGAACCACATTTTGAAGAGAGAGTTTTACTAGAATAAAACTGTTAAGGCAAAAGGAGGAGCTTCCAGAAGAACTTCCTGGGGATTTTCTTCCTTTAAGAGCAACCATTCCCTGTAGCTATACCTGGAGCAAGTAAAGCTCTACACCCATGGAGCATTACAAAGCCTGACACATCCCCTCTCACCATAAACATCTTTGGCCTCCCAGCCCTCCAGCAAGACTGCTCAGTGCTATCCCAAATTTAGACATGGGAAACCAGGGTACATGGGCACCAACTGAGAAGCGTCAGATGACGCAGGGAACCAGAAGCAGAAGAGGAATCATTAAGACATCCCCAAACCACTCAGATACCCAAACCACACAAGAAGTGCTAAAGCATCTCTTGGCTCCTTTCCTCCTTCCAGTTACAAACTTTTGGCCAAACATAACCTGAAGATCACAACAGACAGGAGAAGGGCATGAGAAAGGAGCAAGACTGAAGCCAGGTAGAGCAGCTGAGGCTCAAACCCAGCTGGATGTTCCCATCTCAGTGACTCGGGATCATTTTGTCACCAACATCCTTAACAAAAGCCTCAAGAGACACCGATCTCACTCTTCCACACTGGCTTTTCCCTGTTGGTTTTTTTGTATTACTGAATGGACTGGCTCTGCTGGGCGCAGTTATTTTTCCTCCACAACTAAAGTTTGAACAAGCTGCCTTGGGGAGTAATTTTGGAAGGAACTGCAGTGTTTATTATCAGTGCAGGCTGATTTTTATTCCTCTAGCAGCAATCTATCATACCTCATTTGATTAGTTGTTGTTTCTCACTGTCTGCCCTCAGAAGGGCTGGAAACCCTTCTTTTCTGTCCTGGAACAGGAGAAAACATAGCAGTTTCAGTTCTCAATACCAGGGACCATGGCAGCCTCCCCAGGGTTCATCTCCTGCCAACCTACAGAGGCACAGTGACTGCCCAGATGTTGGTTTGCATTTCATGGAGAGGTCTTTGATTCCCTCCCTAGCAGAGATGGTTTGATTTACATAAAAGTTGTTCAAATCAGCAAGCACTGCTGGTCTCAATCCTATTTCTGTTCTAATTTGAGTGATTCTCAAGCAGAAAGTTCATTCTCACTGGTAGGAAACCATTAAAAAATGAACTGCAATTACATTTAGCTTTTATATTCAATTCACTGCTTCATCTGTATGCATTTAAGCACATACAGATACCTGTGTTCATTCAGAGTCTGAACTTTTCCAATTTTTTGCCATGTTAAACAATGCTAAGTGATGCCTTTGCTATTTACTAAATGATAGTTTATTTTTCACTTCTGTCAAGCTGTATATGGACAACAACTGGAACTGAATAAAAATGCGCAAATCAGCATTTCAAATAGCTTTCTACCAATTACAAGTTCTTCATGTGTGCTAGGTAATAAAAATATTTTTATTAAAACATATTTTGCATTTAAATCTGATTTACTGCACAAAATAAGAATTACATGCAGTCAATAAAATTGAACTGATTTTTTCAATAACTGGGGCCAAAACCTTTGAGATGTTAGAGCTAATAGATACTACCTTCTTGCACCTGATTTTTATTCAAAGGTTGAAGAAAAACCACTTTATTGGTCTGGTTTTTTGGTTTTGTTTTTATCAAGTTCGAATTAATTAATTTTGAGCTTTATTGCTGGATGAAACTGCTATTAAAAATATATATATTATTTCTGTAACTCCTGAAAACACCTGCTTTTAAAGATGAGGCAGCCCTTCAACAAGCCTCACTGCAGGTGTTTTGCAGGTTATGTCTATCCTTTAAGTATTTTGATGCATCAGAAAACTGCAGCAATAAACAAGTTGCTTTAGCATTTTCATTTAATGTAAGTTAATACATTTAAGATCTTAATATAGATGGTCTGAATTTCACACAATTTCCTAGTTTAAAAAAAAGCTTATTACTTTAAAGTCATCTATTTTTATCTGCCACATCTCCTATAAAACATTCCTTTGCAGACAGAACATAAATCGGGGCTCCCAGGATGAGAAAATTAACACCCACAGCTGGACACAGCGAGTTCATCCACCACATCAACCAGGGCAATCACACCTTGGCCAAGAGAGAGAGAGAAGAGGTTCAAGAGCTCCTGAAACTTTAACATATGAAAACTAAAGATTCATCTCCTTACCCTGCAGAGCACAACACTGCCTTGATCTCTGCACACTGTGTTTCTCCTGCATCCCACAGGGGTGAGAAAATGAAGGTGGTTGCATGCTGAGAACCAGGCAGTCCCTTACAGCAGCAAACCCCATTTCTGGGGCAGTTGGTCTGGAAGCCACAAGCAGGGAAGACAACATGTACCTGTGCAGCTGCAGGTGCTGCCAGCACCATGGTCTGGTGCTTCAAAAGCTCCACAAAAGAAGCCATAACACCTTTTGGGCATGACAAGGAGAAAGAACTTTACTTTCCTTCTAAAAAAACAGCACTTGTTGGTGTATTATTGCAGCCTTGGACCAGGAAGAATGACAAATCACCAATGTTATCAGCAAAATCCCATTTTTTTTCCCCAGAGATCTCCAATCAGCTGAACCACTCACTAGCATGCAATTTTCCAGAGCAGTAGAAACCAGCAGATAGCCCCATTCAGAATGCAAGCTCTGTTCTGCACCCTGCTTTTATTATACCAGTCTGTTGCTACCTTTAAGCAACAGTGTTAAATTCTGATTGCCTTTTGTCAGATCACTGAGATCTACCAGAAAAATAATTTGCACTCACATCAAGGTATTTCAACAATAAAGAGGAAACAAGTTTCATTGAAGGAAGAAGTCTTTCTTCGGGCATTGTTCAAGATGTCACTGAAAGTGTATGCCTGTGACAGTGCTGGAGATGTGAAGGGTGACTTCAGGAATCAATGCTGATATTGTCTCCAAAGAGAAAACAAAGTGGACAGGACAGCAAATTGATCTGGACATGAGTAATTACTTAACTTATTAGTGCCCTTCTGTGTAACACTGACTAAAGCAGAGATGGCAGGGAGCTCAGGAGGAGCAGGACAGCCACAGTGTGCATGTCCCAGGTCCCAAGCAGCCTGGGATCCCTTGGACATTTGTTGACTATACCATCTGCGCACATCCTTCCTCGCAAGCGCAATCCAGCACCCGAGACGTGTAGACCAACAATTTCTTCCAGAAGGCAAAACAGGTTTTCCCACGTTGGGAAAAGCATGACAAATACCGGCTGCGTAACGGTGGGGATGGTATTTGAGTCACTGTATGAGCAGGCAGATACAGGCAGTAGATGCAAAATACACAGATGTGGGAGAGCAGTGTACAGCCAGTGCTCCTCCTTTATCATGTGGTTATATTTATAGAAATCCTATGCACCCACGCATACAAAACCACACCATTCCACAGTTTTGGCAGCCCCCTGTGGTGATGCACCACTGTTAATGTCACCTAGCTTGGGGACCAGCTTTGCCTAGAGATAAAACTTAATTTATTACAGCTTTAGTGTTCCCTCCCTGCATGGTGCCCGGATAAGGAAAAAGCTCCATTACCACCAACACAGCCTGCACATTGTGCTCTGCTCACCAGAGCTCAGTAGCACTGAATTCCCTCCTGAAAAGGTGCTCCACTGGACACTGGGGGACACTGGGGCTCTGCAGCCCAATGGCCACACTCCAGACACATCACCTCACTGATGGCATAAAGACAGCGCATTTCCAGCACCACCTCCAAGGGATGCTACATGACCCAAGGAGAAGGAAAGATCACCTAAATCAATTCACAGAGTGGAATAAAAACAACAGAAAAACAACAGAGAAACAACTCAAAACACGGAGTGCATCTTCAAAACATTGGCCAGGAGGCACAGAGTCATTTGGTGGGAAATGTAGGCCAGCCTCCACAAGAGGGACATACATTTTTCATAACCTTCCCTCCCCATCCTTGATATTTCTAACCTTCAAACATATGTAAAGAGGGGTTTCCCCCTCCTCTTCTCCCATCAGCTGCAGTTTGGCCCTGTTGCATCCAGGAGCAGTTCAGGGTGGGTGGAGAAGGAGAGGAGCCACTGAGGAGTCCCTCACTCCCTTAGAGGCCAAGCATGAGGCTAGAAAGTAGGAAGAATCCAAATTCTCCCTAAGATGGAAAGAAACAGAAATAATACACCCTGCAAAGCAACAAAATGCTGTTTGGAAATGAACAAGTGAGCAACAAGAGGAGGAATTTATCTTAAAAGACACTCTCTCATTTTAAGGCATCAAACAGCGAACTCACTTTCTGCCCCCAGCCTTGGAGACTGCCTATCTTGGGCAGACAATGCAGAAAACATCAAGAAATGGGTGTTCCCAACTGGTTGTTTTTTCATCTCAAGTATTTATCACTCCCTTCTGTGCAGATGAGATGTGGGAAGCCTCAGGATAAAGACATGAAAACAAGGAAACCCCAGTCTTTTTGGAAGAACAGCAGAGTTCATTTTTTTATGAGGATTACACCAAAGGAAGCAGAGCAGCAAACTAGTAACATCTAAAACAGCCCGTTAGATATAGGACATCTATTTCACAAGTTTCAGTATGCACTATTCTTTCTGCTCAGTCAACGTTTCACAGCTGCCGACACCTCGCGTGCTCTAACCACACTGTTTAACACTCACATCTCACTTGCTCAAATCTAGAAAGCATCAGCTGAAAATGCCACAATCCCCTTACGCAGCTGGAAGACAGAGCCAGCATTGCCTATTGCCACCACCAGTGGCATGCTGCCAATGCTCATGACAGCCCAGCATGAAGCAGAGCTCTGGGTCTCCATCTGCTTCCCCAAAATGAAATGAGGGTCAGGTCTGGCTGAGGAAGGGGTACTCCCCAGTGGGTTTTCATAAGGGAGTTCACTCAGGTTCCCATCTCCAATGCACAAGAGCAGCTGCCAGAGAAAAGCACATAAGTACGTGGGTTTTATTTTTCCTTCTCTCCAAATACTAAATAATGGATGGCGGAACATTTTCTATCTTCTGAACTTGCCCACATTCATCACCTTTGGAGCAAGGACAGCATCCTCAACTACCTCCCATCAGCAGCAAGGCTGCCAACATTCACAGGTGAACAAGTTATGAGCCTTTGGTAGGGGCTGAGCTGCACTAGAGGTCCCACCCTGCTCCATACCACAGAAACACCCAACAACCTCACAGCATGAGCCCCATCTACAAGAAGTCTCATACAGCTCTCGAGCCTGTTTCATACAAGTGCTGCCAAACCGTGATTGATGGGCTCTTCCAGGCTGCGAAGGATTCATCCTGGGGACATACAGTTAAGAGTCCCCCTGTGACTGAGGCAAATTTCTAGCAAAAACATTTATTAAAGGAAGCACTGATCTTTGTGAAGCATGCAGGGTAAGTTGTCCCCATTTCTGGGCAGGATTGAGAGGTCTCACTTGAATGCGAGTGTCAAATAAAGGCTTTGATTGCTGCTCCCTAAAGGGATATCTTCGATTAACCAAATGTGTATCTGAATCACTGCTACATTCCTGTAATACCAGTACATAATACCAGCCCCCATACAGCTAAACACAAGCTCCCCAGAGCTCTAACTCCTAGACCTATTTCCCCACTCCTCCACGTACATACAACGATGTGCACAAGGAGCATTTAATTCCTTTGGCACAAAAATAGGTATGTTCGCCTCCTCCAAATAACCCACACACATGCCCAAAGGAGCTGCAGCAGCCTTTTGGTCTCTGTTCCCAGCCCTATCCACACAGCAATGGGAAGCACAGTGCCAGGCAGCTCTCCCATAGCATGGGGTAAGGAAGAGACCTCCAGCCTCTGCAGCACTGCCCTGGTTTCACTGGGGTAGAATCAGAGAACAAGTTTTCTATTCAGGAATGCTGTACTTTAACAAAGACTACAATATTCGATTTCATGGGAACAAAGTTGATCAGACACTTTGGTTTAGTTTTTCGCCAGCATTAGTAAGCAACAATCAAGGTATTCAGCAGTCTTGAGTTAAACATATGTAGAAGCTGAGAGGAGCAAAAACCCAGGCAGTTGGCCCACAAAAATTATTTCATACCATAAATGTCACACTCACTATAAATTAAGGCCCTTTTTCCTCAATAGCTGTCATCCCAGGAGTGTCTTGCCCATCGTTCTACTCCCAAGGCCTACTTCCCCACTCACTGTGGCCATCACAGCTTGCAACCACTATATTGGCTGAGTGTAACTGTGTACTTTATATTAACACTTATTAATACTGGGTATTATTTTTATTATTTTATTAATTATATTCACATTCAGCCAGCTCTTGATTAACAGCACCAAGTCCTTTTCCACCAAGCAGCTTTCCAGCCACTCTTCTTTCCCAAGGCTGTAGCATTGCATGGGGTTGTTGTGACCCAAGTGCAGAACCCAGCACTTGGCTTTGTTAAGCCTCGTACACTTGGCCTCAGTCCATTGATCCAGTCTGTCCAGATCCCTCTGATCTTCTCACCCTCAAGCAGATCAACACTCCCACCCAACTTAGTGTCACCTACAAACTTACTGAGGGAGCAGTCAATCCCCTCATCCAGATCACTGATGAAGACATTAAGCAGAAATGGCCCCAGTACTGAGCCCTGGGGGACACCACTTGCGACTGGCCACCAACTGGATTTAATTCCATTCACCACAACTCTTTCAGTCTTGCCATCCAGCCAGTTTTCTACCCAGTGAAGCATACAACCATCCAAGCCATGAGCAGCCAGTTTCTTCAGGAGGATGCTGTGGGAAATGGTGTCAAAGGCCTTATTAAAGTCCAAGTAAACAACATCCACAGCCTTTCCCTCATCCACAGCCAATGTGCTGAGCCCACAGCCCTTTCACAGATCCTGATGTCTTAATTGCCAGCTGCTCTGCACCACCAGAGCTCAGCATGCCCAGGAGCTGGTATTTAGGCACCAAAGGAAATTTGCTGTGAGAAATCTGCAAGAAACCCAGGACTTGAAACCATGCCAGGGTCACGACAGACACAGAAACAGCATCCATAGAAGATACAGAGCCAGAATACCAAGTCCCTAAGCACCCTCTGCTCAATGAAGCTTTCACCAGGCTACAGGGCATTATACAAGAAAAATATTACTCTTATTTGCTGTATAAACAGATTGCAGTTGTGTTCATTACACAGACTTGCATCTCTATTCAGCCGTAGCACATTAAATGCAAATAAAAGAGGAGTAAGTTAAGTTGCGGTTAGCCACACAGCGCATTGTAGGGAAGCTTGTGCTGATTAGGGGCTCGCAGCAGCATTTCCCAGGAAAGGAGCCAAAGCTCCCTAACAGCCCTTGGTGCTAACTGCTTCTGCAAAGCTTGGAGGGCTTTTCCTTCTTTCCCTTTGTTTTTGGAGCTGCAAACAGAAGTCATGTCAGTAATTACTTCCCACAGTAGCAAATACGCCACAGAGTCAGTGCTGTCCACTGTTGTTTTTCTTCTTATCTACGGCTGACAAATTAAACAAGGAACACAGGATATTAGCGCTAGCCCTTTACAACTAACTGAACAAAGCTGTTTTGCAACATTTCCAGCAGCAGAGAAACATGAGGGTTTAAGATACAGCGTCCTGAAAAGCTAGCAGTGATGCCCAGAAGCGTGAAGGTCCATGGTGCAGCAGAGAGGAAAAGGGTCTGAGATATGGATGAATCTCTACCACAATGGCACAAAAGCTTATAAACTGGTGTGGGACACACATAACAAGTGACTGCAAACCCTGTGGTCCTCAGCTACTTTTAACAGCAAGACAAAATGCTGGGCAATCTGAGGCACTTCTGGTCTTCACTGCTATCCATACCAAGTCTCATCAAGGCTGGGAAATATTTTGGGCTGATAACGATGGAGATGGAAGCTGGACATCAAAGATGTTCCTAATGTGACTGCTACAGTCAGCTTCACAACCCAGGAGGGCATCAACCCATACATGAGGTCTCACCAAACATGTAACACCCTCAGCTGCCCAAACATTTCCAGTTCAGCAGTATTTGGAAACGGAACAGGAAAAAAGAACATGCAAATGCATCTGCATCTTCTCTCTGTATTTCATGCTCTCTCTCTGTCCTGCAGTTATTTTTAATTATAATTCACTCCAAAAATAATTTCCGAGACATTTATCTGCTGCACACTGCCATGATTACCCAGCCTGTGCTTTGTGGTCGAGCTGCAGCAGCTGGCCCTGGAGCAGATCAGCGCTGCTCTGTCTGGCCAGATACCCACCACCCCCATGCTGATCCGACTCCTTTTAAATACAATTATTCAAAGGAAACTTTGGCTTTGCAACGAATCTCACAGCAGCAGAGGCAGTAAGAAGATCCAGCAGCAGAGGCAAAGGGCACACATTATTCCTTGTTATTTCATTTGTAGTTCAAGGATATGCATATTTGTCAGAAGCCTTTTCCCCCTGCCCTCTTCTCCTGCCAGCTCTTTTATCACAACCCTGCAACTCCTCGCACTGATGCAAAGCCTTTCTGAGCAGGGAAATCATCCACGAGGCGAGCAGTCTCGGAGCCTTATAGCTTGTTTAAAGCCACACTGGCAGACGGCATCTCTCCATGCTTCACCACAACCCCTCTCTTCCCACATCCCCATGAAATAGGAAAGAAAAATCTCCTGCAGCTTGCTAGCAGGACACCCAGACCAGGAATGGACCTGCTCAGCTGCTCACAGAGGGACCCCGGGTGGCTGAGGCCACCACTTTCCTCCCACGGCTGGATCTGCTCTGTCTGAGAAGGAAAAGAACTCAGATAAAATTTTAAAGTACCAGGATTTTTAGATTCAGAAACACTCCCCACTTTTGGACTTCAGCTTCTCAGCTCTGACAGAATAAGAATACTGTGGTGCTCCATAATTATTTTTTTTATCTTAATTTTCCAGATTAATATAGAATCAAGCAGATTTGCTTTCAAATGGTAATTTTCTCTTTTTTCCTCCCTCTTTTTTTTTTTTTTTGGACATACAATCCTCAGAGCTGGCTGGCTCAGACTGTTTGAAGGCTTTGTTTTAAAATTAAACTTCCCTGCATATAGATTTCAATAGCTACAATATTGCCGTGGCTTAGGTGAGCCAAGAGCAAAGATGACCCCAAAGACCTGTAGCAAAATAAACCAAGCTAGCTTTTGCTCTGTGTATCCAAAAAGGCAAGAAATAGCCTGGAACTAAGCTCAGGGAATGGGAGGCAGGACAGTGTGTCTGGCAGTGCTAAAAAAATGCAAGTGCACTGGGGAGGGCATCTCCTGCATAACTCATTTGCCTTCGAGCACTGGCTCAGCAAGAAGAGCTGGGACCAGCACACAGCAGCAGCCAAATACGAGCAAGTTGGGGCAAAAGAAAAGGATCTGAGGTGTCTTAAGCATCCCAGCTTATTTTTCTATTTTACCCAACAACAAAGGAATAACTTGGAAGGATGATCAAGGTCCTTCCTACACGGCAGTAGCCTCAGTACACAATTCACACATCCAGCAATGTTCTTAGGTTTAAATTTTCCCTCGGGCTACTCAAGCCCTTGCAGAGGCACCCTTTGGTACTGTGGTACCATCTGCTCTACCCAAAGAAAGTTGGTGGAAAACTCAAATTGCACAAACTACTGTAGATGGAGGGTGGCCCACGGGTGGGAGCCGAGTTCTGGCTGTGGGGAACTGGGCTTAGCTGTTTGTTTTGATATAGATAAGGCAGCTGTGCAACCCTGACCAAATAATTTAATTTTTCTTCGCCCCCATACACTGTAAAGTGTAGATAATTGCACTTCCCTACCTACTGTGGATTTTTTGAGCATGAAGACACAAAACCAGTGAGGAAATTGCATATTCAAGTATTCAGAGGTGATCTTAGAGCCACAGTCCCTACTAAATAGCTCCACAAAAACCAAGCTGTGCTGAGACCTCTCAGTAGCAAAAGAATGGATTCAGCAATGATCAACTCCAACTTCCAGAAAAGCATAGAGATGCTGTGCCCTGCAATTAAAATACACTGATAGCAGTGGTCAGTGAGCTACCAAAAAATGCCAAAGTCATTTTTATATTGCTTATGCAAATATACACAAATGGCTTAAAGAACAGGCTGTATAAAGTCAATAAACAAACACTTTTGTCCTATTCTTGGTAAGTGCTATTCGTCATAAAATCAGTTACATGCAAAAAGGTCTTATCTCTTTGCTTGCCCTGTGCACATTCACTCCAGGTACATTTTACTGCACAGTAAAGCACAGCAAGTCCCTTTTTTGCTAGGTTTGCAGTTCACGGACAACCAGGAAAATCAAGCACCTCTTTTATTTATCTTTTTAATACTGCCCAGTAATTACAAGGAACTGGACGGTATTGCAGGGAAATCCCACATTACATCTTTCTTTTACTCTAGGGACTGACATCAAGTGGAGCTTTCTCCTTCCAAGGCCCCTCCACAGCCTGATACTGAGCTGTACCCCATCAGGGGTGCAATAAACCAGTGGCCTCTGTCTCTATTTGCAGTGGGAAGAGCACCACGGGGGTGTTTTGGGGTTAGTGCACCCCTATGCACCCTCTCCTGCTTCCAGATGAAGGGAGAAGGTGGCATTTAGTACCTGTGCATGTCACACAGGTAAAAGCAAATGTGGATCCCAGTGCTGCTGACTTGGCAGCATACACCAGCACGATAGCACCTGGAATGAGAAAAAATAGTTTATATTTAAAAAGAAATAAGCTCTCTGATGCTGTTGGTTCAGTAGAAATCTGTTGTACAGACCCTTAATTACGAGTATAGGGCCATCATAAGCCAATTTATTTCCTTTTTTCCTACCTCTCAGTGGAGCTTTATGGGGAAGGCACATTTCTGTGAAGAACTGACTGCATTTCAATGACACTTGCATCATTACATGAAATAACGCACATATGTGAGCACACCCCCTCGCTTTATACAACCCTGCATGGAGCCCAAAGCCAGCACTGCAGTCATTCCAGAGATCAAGGATCACTCCTAATGGAGACAACATAACAGAATTCACTTAATATTCTCCCTGGATTCGAAATAATAATATTGTCAACTAAATAAAACGCAAGCATTCATTTGTATGTAAAACAGTTGGTTATATCAGGCCTATTTATGTATGCTCTGCCTTCTAGCTACAAAGATTTATGACTGAACACCCAAGGGACCTTTATATATCTATCCAAATTCATGCATTTTTTTCATTAACCTGCGTACTGGCATCTTGTACAACATGGCATGAAACAGTAATATAGAATTTTTTTTCTCTTGCTATTGAGGCAAAGTTCCTGTCAATAACAGCAATAATAAACTCTGAGCTGGTTTGTCATACATAAATACAGATTTGTATGTTTATGTATGTACATGTATATGTAAATGCCTGCACTCAGACACATTATGGACACATACGTGTCTGCACACACACAGAGGGGCCTTGTCCTCCCTCTGCCTGTTCTTTTCCATCTCCCATTTCAATTCTCCCTCAGCCTTCCCACCTCCTTGCAATGCCAGACTTGTTCTTCTCTCAGTATCTCCCTGGTGACAGGACAGAAACAGCTGCAATAAATTACTCAGCGTGCTTTTTCCATTAAATATATTTTTAAAAGTGAAAGTTTGAAAGACAGAAGTGTATTTGTATAGAGAAAGAACAACTGCCTTTATAACCCCAGGAAAATTACTGCTGGATGGAAGGGGTGGAAATCTGGAAGAAATGGAACAAAACCTAGCTGCTGCCAAGACCAACAGTAACAAAGTTTCTTAGCTTGACCACTTGTTTGTTTCTTCTAAATATTACCAGCCAGGCTGACTGTATCCCTCGCCTTGTTTTTGATTTTAGCCTAGCAAAGCTTTGCCACCAAAGAGACTTCAAATCTGAACTTCTCAGGAACTGGCTGTGCCCTGAGGTGAGGAACAGGTCCCAGCTCCCCACAGTTTCATATCTGGGGACCCCAGGCACTGCTCAGCCAGAGCATCACTATTATCTCTGGGAGCAGAGGAAGGGAGAGTGAGGAAACTGAAGAACTGTCCAGCTGTGGGTGATGGGGGACAGCAGCAGGGCATATCAGGAAAACTTCCAGGTGCTTCCCCCAAACAAAGCACCCATGAGCATCAGACACCCAGGATCACAGTGCTGTGCACTGAGGCTGTCAGACCCACCAGGACATCCCTGAGTCACTGCAATTCCACCTCTAGAAAACACTGCTTTTCTGGTAAAACACTTATTTGAGGTGCCAGAAAGCAGCCAGGACCCCTCTCCCCCATCCCACCACTTTCCTGCTTCCCCCTAAACCCAGCTGTCATGAGCATCCACTGCTACCCAAGTGACCCCTCCTTCCTCCTGGCACCCCACACAGACACCCCTGAGACTGGGGCACTGCAGGGGCATTTCTGCCCCATGTGGGATTATTTTGGGATCGAAAAAGAGCACACTGCCTTCCCTGGCAGGCTGCTGAGAAAACTGAACAGCTTTAAGGCAGCAAGGAATGTACTGAATCCAGGAGACATCCGTAACTCAGATCCTATTGCCTACCACATTGCATTAAAGTTCAACTTTTCTACTTAAAAAAAAAATCCTCAAGAGTGTCTTTTCTTTCTTTTCCACTAGGAATTGCTAATGTTTGTTCATTGACCTTTGATGAGAGGAGACAGGCAGAAGGTTGAGGTCTTTTTGGAATGGCATCCAAGTAGCAAGAGCATTTGTATCCCACTCATCCTCAGACCACGACTTTCAACTGCCACACATGCATGGAGAGAGCTCCTGCT
>NW_010156313.1:68812-69871 GCF_000695765.1 Mesitornis unicolor
ACAATTACTGCCATCCAAACCAGTCCTTCTGCCTTCCCACCAGCAGCCAGGAGGCATTACACCTCACTGAAGCACCGTGCTTTGTCATTTAGGTGACAGGTTTCTTCCCCACCCTCTGTCTCCCACCTCTTCCAAGACATAATTGAGCCCCTTAAGTAAGCAGTAAAACAAATCCAGAAGCTGGGTGGAAAAGCTCAAGCATAAATCTTCGGGTTTTTATACTAGAGTTTATTCCCTTGCATCCTTGTATTTTTTATGTTTAATAACACACGCTGAGGCAGAGTAATCAATCTTAAGTGAAAAGACCAGCCTTTCCAGGAGTAGCTATGCCTGCATAGTACTCACTCTCATGCCTGAAAATTTCAGAATATCCTGAACTTTTTCTAGAAGTGGCTCCTAGGGGTGCAATTTTCAGCTAGGCTTCATCCCACCCTCCTGCTATAAGGGTGCAAGCAAGCACTACAGCATCTATCCACAACCTGGTGTCTGCAGGGGAATAAAGATGAAACCAGCATCTAGATTTGAGATTAGAGAGTCAGATGGTTGGGATGAGCTACTCAATGGTTCAGAAAAAGGTCCTCCCACCCCCATGGAGCTTCCTAGGACCCTGGCTCCTATATGGCTATCTAAATTAGGCCCTGACCTGCCATCCATGCCTTTGATCATTCTTCCTAGCATCCACAGCTGCCATCAGTTGCTTTTGTAAGTGTGCTCAATATGCTGGAATTTTTGATGGGTCCAAGCAGCTCTCTTAGAGCCAGTCTCAGGTTAAAGAGCAGCACAGATGACTCTCACCTTTACGTGTCATCAGCCAACCCTCTTCTTCCTATGGAAAAGGCTGTGGTCAAAATGTTATCCAACAAACCATCTCAGGAATGTTCAGCAGAACATGGCACTGCCTTTTGAGAGATGCTTGTGTACCTTGAGTTAATGAGACCATTGTGCAGAAGGTTTGGTAACCTATATAAATAATTAGAAATAAGTACTACATCTTTCCTTGACAGACCTCCTTGCTCTGCAGGCTGTCATAACAGGGCTCAGTTTTGGGGCCAGTCCTGT
>NW_010156314.1:0-13447 GCF_000695765.1 Mesitornis unicolor
TATATAAATATTATATAATATTGTTGTTTATAGTAGTATATACAGTAAAGTCTTGGCTTAGAATATTACAGTTATGAAAAATCCTAAAAAATGTGTGTATGTGAAGAAATAAGCTTGTCAATAAAGCAATTTCTCTTAGTTAAGCAAGCATCTTTATGCTTGATAGTTCTGTAATTTTTGTTTTGGTTCAGAATAGTAAAAATGAAACCTTGTTTACAGTTTTGAAATGAGCAGTCATTAAAACTTCGATCTATATTAATGAAAACTGTTGCAATTAAGTATTCTTATTATGCAAAGATTTGATAGCTTAGATTTTTCAAGAATGGATTTGAGTAAATAGTGTAGTCTATGTATGGCTTTGATCCTCTGGAATTATTGTAGACTAAGTCTTTGCAGTGACTTGAAGTATTACTTTTGAAGGTGATGTTTCAAGTTACTAATATTTTACAAGTATGAAAATCGTATGAAGCATGTAGAGTGTGACAGAGTGCCTTTGTCACCATGACGTGGTATATGACTGGAAACTACTGTCTCTACAATGCTGAGTAGTTTTCTTCAAAGTTAAGTACAGTTAAAATAGTAAAATCTCTTTGCTCATCATATTCATCTGTCTTACTGACATACTTTTGTCTTACAATCCATCTGTTCATGGTCTTTCGTATTTGCAGTTTTGTACTTATTAGATAAAAAATTATAATGTTGAAACTATGTTTCTACAGTGTTACTTTAAAATATGTTCTAGTTTCAGTACCAGTGTTGGTTTTTCTTCTTTTTAATGCTTCTGTTATTATTTCTCATGTTGAAGGTGAAACCTGAATGGAGAATTTGACCCTGGGAGCTTTGTCTCAAAGAATTAATTTCAAATCTGTAATGTTCAAAGGGTTTTTTCTTTTATTCTTTTTGTTTGTTTGTTTCAGACTTTTTCAGTTACTTTCAGTATATTAATTTAGGTGTATATTATATGAGATTGTTTTTAAAGAAACCACAATTTGTATAATCATATACCTTCATATTTCTTTTTCCTAGTATATTTGATGAGTTGTTCAACGTAATAGTCTGCTGACTCTAACACAATTCATGTTTTTATAAAATTTTTAGACTGTGCTTAATAATTCAGTAATGTGCCGTTATTACCTATTTAATGTATTCTTGCCATTAAGCTTCAATTTCATTTGGTACAGTTAAATGTCATTGAAGACTGAGCTATACCAAGCTTGTCTTGGATTAAGATGAGTGATTCAGCTGTCCAAGCTTGAAATTCTAACCAAGCAGGTTAAACTTCATTTCAATACACTGAAAATAGAGGTATTACTACTATGTTTGTACTGATATGAAACTATATAGGTAGTACTTCTTCAAAATCTTGATATTCATATATTAAGATCCATCACATTGTTGGTTTCTTTTCTTTTTTGTTGGCCATTCTAGGTGCACGTTATAAGCTAACAAAAGAGTACAACTTTCCTTTTATGCTACTGAGGCTTTAATGGAGAACAGAGAATTACTTGGTAAATAATTTTCTTAGTAGGAAAACTTTCAGGATCTAAACTTTTTGGTCATACTTTGAAAAATTAGATTTTAAATTACTATTTACATACCCCTCCCGTTAGTTAGAGTAGGAAAATCCAAGTGGAATATTAAGCTTCTCTTTCTAATGGAAGATACTTTCAGCCTTGTTACTCTTGGATGGAACTTGTGAAATGACAGCTTTTTAAGTACTCAACAGCATCATAACACTATGGAAATGTTATGAATAGAGTATCCACCTGAATTTCCTTTCTTTATTTTGCAATTTGTTGACTATTTTCTGAAGTATCACTTTTGGATTAAGTCTAATCTCAAAAAGTAATTGTTTATATTATTTCTCTATATGTCTCTTTCCCCTAATTAGTTTCCAGGTCGTTTGTTATTTTGTGGAGAGATAGGGATCTCAAAGACATTGAGTAATTAGAAATGTGATAACTGGGCAGAGTCTTAAATGGAGAGACTCAAGTCTGAGCAGAGCTCCAGCTGAGCTCTGCTGTATTGAGAATCAGAATCCACATGGAAGAGAGTTGTTAAAAGGAAAAGCCCCAGGGAGGCAGGCTGTGTGAGTTTTGTACTTCAGGGGATAACTTTTCTCTTTTGTTCTTCGGTTTTGGTATGTACACTACAGCACTTTCATCAGCTACAGTTCAGTATCAGCAGAACTAGTTTAATGGTGTACTAGGTCTTTTTTTAGCAGTGATTTGGGACTTTGGTTTTTTGTGGATATAAACAACCACAACAGAAGAAAACAGTAGACTGAAACTTATTTGCTTCAAAGTAAACTAATATTTGCCGTAGTAGCTTTTACCCTTCCTGTATTTGCAAATAGATTGTTCTAAAAATATGTCTTTTCTTGTAGGGGAAAAAAATGCCACATTTTGCTATTTAAAAGGATTATGTCAAACTTTTAATGATAGCTGCTGGATGGAAGTCCATCTAGTTTTATTTCCATACTTCCAGTGGAAGAAAATACTCCTGTTGTTCCATGATGTTTTTCTTACTAATAACTTTTCAAAGCATTTTGTCAGTTAAATGGAACAGGTGGGTGGATATTCCATTTTCATAAGTTCCGTGAAATTACGTAGTTGAGAGAGCACCCCAAATTAGTTGCACCTAGCACAGGAATCCAGAGACATGAGCTGAGTTATGTGGCTAGGCATTGAAGAATCCACAGAGACGGCACGTGTATAATAGAAGACAAAATTAGATGTCATACTTAGTCCTGTCCTTGGTAGTTAAACACAGTGCAAATTTTACATATAAAATAGATGTACATAATACAGGGGACATGACATTACTTGAACAGTGGGGTGTCATAGTTTCTGACAGCAAACTAATTTTATAGAATGTATTTTACAAAACTAATCATTTATTAGAAGAAAGATATCCAAGATATTTGGAAATTTTGTGAAGTCGGTTGTATAGTTTATTAGTGGCAAATCTTTACTATTGGAAAGCGATCATTTAATGGAAAAGTTACCACGGTATGTTGGTATGAACTTGCAGACATGTAAACAGTAATACATACAAATGCTACATTTGAAGGCAGGACAGCACTAGCAAACTTTCAAGTTCTAATGTTTATACTAAATTTTCTTTTTTATTTTACTGTTAGATTGGATGATATATGTGTCATTTTCCTTAACAAAACCTTACAGCTTTGCTGAGAGTGCTCGAGAGCAATATGAAAAATTGTCCAACATGCATAACAACATGACTAAATTATATGAAAATTTAGGAGAATACTTCACCTTTGATCCCAAAGCAATAAGCGTAGAAGAATTCTTTGGTGATCTGAGCAACTTCAGAACTCTATTTTTGGTAAGTAACTTCTGCAAAACATACATATTCTTATTGCTTTGTTCTCCAAGTTTTAATTCTTTCTTGTTCTATTTGTGTTAAAGTAAACTTTTCATTCTGTTCTGTGGCAGGAAATGGTATGAATGTTTACAAAATTGTTTAGATTTTGGTCACTGATAGTTATCCTCCTCCTGTTTGAAAGTTGCAAGCACGGTTGTCAGTGTGGTTGAACATACGGATAATTAGAAAATATTTGTCCTCTTTTAAAAAAACTTGCCTTTTGGTTGATGCACAACAAATAGTTATCATCCTCCTGTTTGAAAGTTGCAAACATGGTTGTCAGTGTGGTTGGAACATACGGATAATTAGAAAATATTTGTCCTCTTTTAAAAAAACTTGCCTTTTGGTTGATGCACAACAAACAGGCATGATACTGAAAAATATGTTAAAATCAAGACCTGAATGGACAGTTCTGCATTACTGTTGTGTTAGAATCTGGCTGATGCCTTAAAGATGCTGCGATGCTAAGGCAGAGACTTTCAAGACTAACTCTGTATTGTTGACAGAACTCACGAAGTTCACTTATGTGCTTATATTACTACATCCAGTGTGGTTGATGTCAAGGTATGGCTTTTTTATTAAGGAATTTACGAGTTTCCTTTTAAACAGCTAATTTTTTAAGTGAGTTTAATGTCATCTTCCCTAGTGGCTGGGAGCCATAATTAGCTGCCCCATGGGAAGTGTACAGAGAAAACAGATGCCTAGAATGTTACATTGTCTTTCTAGAGACTAGGAACATCGTTTGGAAGTACCACCACTTACCATACAGCTGTGGCTTACTGCTCTGTCTGTTGCCAGTAGCTGACTTAACTTATCATGTAATCATAAGGACTCTGTTTCAGTGAGATGGAGGAATAACTACTTTAAAACATGATTTTCACACCAGGTTTACTTTATTAGAAAACGTTACTACAATATGTTTAATTTTTCATTTTTAAATGGCTGAAATAGTTTGTTTTTTTTTGTCAGCAGATCACCAACTCTTTTATAATTGGTAAATATGTCAACACATATGCCTGAATACTTGTCAAGAACAGGAATAGTTTTTGTGAGATATTTCAGTGCATTTACTTTTCCATAAATCCTAGCCTTACATTTTCAATTAATTTGGAAACTTACTCTACTGTAACTGCTTGAAACATACTTCAGACTAGCAATGTCCAAATTGTTGTGATGAGAATCTGTCCTCAAGTATGTCTTTAAACTGCTTTGAAGGTGATAGAAGCTAGAGGGCAAATGTTTTCTAGAAGGTGTATTGGAGTAAAAACACTTCCAGTTGCTTACTTTTACTTTCCTTCCTTTTGGCCTTCTAAAGATCGGACTGATGGCCTGTTGCTCTTCAATGAGCATAATTGAATTTTCAAGGAGAATATTTGTAGTAGACTTATGTATTGCTTTGGAGTGACTGAGTAATACCAGGTGAAGAAAAAGAAGTATTTCAAGTTTTTAATGTGTAAATGTGAGAAATTAAACACCAATTAATAACAGAGGTGGAATATTTTTGTGGCCTTTCCTAAAGAATCACAAGCAGAACAGAAACTATTATGTGTACATCAGTTTCAGGAACAGGTGATATTGTCATTGTTTCGGGTTTAGAATGAGTTTTTCTAACTCATTGTGGTTACGATGTTATGGAATCATCATATGTAAGAGATCTTTGTTTCACAGCAAAAAGCTGTGCTTGAGACTTAAAAAATGATAGTGATATTAATTTGACTGCAGAACAGCTTTAGAGGATTGCATTTACATTTTATGTTAGTGGTGTTTAGGGCTAAGAAGAAGCCTTGTAATGTGAGCGTATTCTATACAAAAATCTTAGAGTTTTGCCGGGTGGAGGGTTGGGGTTATTTTGTGTGAGTTTTTGTGGGGTTGGTTGTTTTTAAACTTTGTTGAATTTCATAGAAAGTATTAGTAAGAATAGTGTCTAGTTTTAGGTTTCAGTGCATCTTTGATGTCTGTACTTAAGGAGTGATTCTTATTTTGCCCGAATTTTCTTTCCAAATACTTGCTAATTTACCTCATTTAAATGAGGTGCCGATTTAGGAACATCTAGTGAAATATTTTATTCACATGCTTCCTAATGTAGAGTGTTCAGCTGGTGTGTTTAGCCACAGAAGAATTTTAATTTGAATTGAGAATAAATTTTTCTTCAGTGTGAACTCCTTAATTTGTACTTTGCAAAACATTAAGAATTGTGTATCTGGAGCTTTGTAATAAGTAGAATTATAGATCACCCAACACATTCTGTGGTTCTATGATTCTACTTATAACAAAGCTCCAGATGCCCAATTCTTACAGTTTTGGGAAGCTCTCAAAGATTTGGACAGTTCTAACTTTAGTTTTAAGCACCGATACAGCTTTAGCAATGAAAGTAATGAAGGTATTCAGACAGCTTGAGCAAACTGCTGTTAATTATTATTTACACATAATCCTCTGACTAATGCTATATACAAGTGTCCTACTAATCATTTCTACTGAGAAATGTAGCTGGGTTTTATTTGCCAGAATGTCCTTGACTTTGCTCTTTGTATGTGAGTGCACAAGTACCTGCATTCTTCTGAGTACTAGACAGTACTCAAAGCAGACACAGATGATTTGCCTTGGTTTTATCATTGTTATTGTTGTTGTTATTGTCTAATAGGAGAGGAAGAGGCTGTTGTGGAAGTGTTTGACACAGTTAAAACACCCTCTGTAGCTGAATCCTTTTTTTCTGCTAGGTTTGATCTTGAGCAAGTAGGGTTTTTTTTATATTTTCAGCAGGTTGTAACTGCTGTGCTCTTTTCAAATGTCTTTTGTATTTCATTTATATACTAAATCAGTTTTAATGAACTTTCTTTTTCAAAATTTTGGTAGAAGGAGTACCTATGGACAAATTAGGAGTAAAACCTCCTTCTGGTAGGCACTATGTAGCCGTGAACTAGTTAGTGGTCACTTGTTACTGAGGATCACAGTGAACTCATGCATACATTCTTACTGTCCTTGATATGAGGCTGTCATGTTCAGATAGCATTTCATCAGAACCCTTCATAGCGTCCTGTAAATACACTCAACAAATTAATGCATTGCAAGACATCATTGTCTCATTACCTAATTGACAGAAAGTGCCTTCTGTGTAAAGGGGATATCATTATGGATGCAAAGCTCAGTTATTCCTAACAAAGGTCACAAATCTGCCAGGTGTTTAAGGTACTGGGGGTCTTACTGCTTTTGGAGTTTATACAAATGTATGTATGGTCAGCTCCTCTTAGGATATTCATGCAATCTTTACGTTTTACCTAATAATATCAATAAATTACAACAAAATGCTTTTCTAGGGTGGAAAATTAGCCCAAAGACTAAGTTTCAGTAAATTAATCTAGTTTATCAAGACAGAACTGTCAAGTTGTCTCTAGTTTGAAATATTAAACTTGCATTCCAGATAGAAAAGACATACCATAAATTGTGTGTTGGTTTCTAGAGAAGTAGGCTAATTTCTTGCATTGCTTTATAATTTTAGGAGGTGGACAAAATAATTTGCTCAGGTACTGTTCTAATGCTACAGCTGGTCTTAATTTTATCCATCGTATGGGTCTTTAAAATTTTCAATTGTCCTTTTCTCTTCTAAGCCTCTTTTTAAATGAAGTACTTTAAAAAAGGAAATACACTTGGACCATATGTAGGATGCATAGTAATTTAAATAGTAATGCTTCAATAATTATAATGCCTAATAATTTAAATAATGCTTCAATATAAAGAAGTAAAATCTGAGGCTTATGTAGCTTAAGACGACACTTGCTTTTCCTGAGCAGCCTTTGTGCTTTAGTCAATTCACTTGTTCAGATACATGGCAGCAGTAGTAATTGTAAATAGGTCTCTTAATTTCTTGACTTATTTTATCCACTAGAGCAGAACCTTGTAGACATCAGTGCATAATGAGTCTTGTTTAGGAACCTAATTTTTTCCCGACACTTGAGGAAAGCCTAAGGCAAGCATTAAAAGTTCACAGTACAGTATTTTTTTTTTCTGTAAGGAAAAAAATGCTAAAAAATATTAGGATTTTCTGTAACATTTTGATGCTTGTGAGAAGTTTCCCAAAAGGAAAAAGACCTTAAATTTAAAGTTTGAAGACAAAAATCAGAAATCACTGCAACTCATTTAATCTGTGGAATTTTGTATTTTGGTAAACTACTGCAGTTTAATTGCAGGTATTTTTGAAATATTGATGACTTATTTCTTCCTGTTGGTCATTTGCCTATGTTACTGTCAATTCCTGACTATTAATAAAGCTTGTTTCTTCTGCTACTAGCAATTCTAGCTTAGAATCATAGAATGTATTGGGTTGGAAGGGACCTTTAAAGGTCATCAACCTCCCTGCAGTAAGCAAGGACATTGTTACTACATCAGGTTGCTCAGAGCCCCATCAAAAGCCTGACCTTGAATGTCTCTAGAGATGGGGCCTCCACCACCTCTCCGAGCAACCTGTTCCAGTGATCTACCACCCTCATGTTGAAGAACTTCTTCCTAATATCCAACATAATTCTACCCTTTTCTAAGTTAAAAACATTACCCCTCATCCTATTGCTACATGCCCTTTTGAACAGTTCTTCCCCAGATCTCTTGTGGGCACCTTTCAGGCATTGGAAGGTCACTATAAGGTCCCCCCAGAGCCTTCTCTTCCCCAGGCTGAAAAGCCCCAAGTCTCTCAGCCTATCTTCATAGGAGATGTGCTCAGAAGTTCTTCAGATTGCTGCTTCTGTTTCTGTTGCTAACATTTCTGGGCTGAACACTAGTTCAAGCTGCATTGTACCTTAGCCAACTGAGTTTTGAGTATCTCCGTGAATGGTACTGTGATTATGCAGACTGTATTGAAGGCTTTGCTAAAGCCAAAGTAAACAACTTCCATTGCCTTCCCCACACCCACAGAGCCAGTCATTCCATTAAAGAAGGCAGTCAGGTTGGTCAGGCAAAATTTACCATTGATAAGTCCAATCTGGCTCATTCCAGTCACCACCTTGTTCTTCCAGAAGGAATTGCTCTGTGATCTTCCTGAAAACAGAAGTAATGGCTGCCTAGTGTGTAGTTCACCAAGCTTTCCTCACTTTTTTTGAAGATAAGCATATTATTTGCCTTTTCCAGGCATTGGCAGTGTCCTTTGAGTCCCACGACTTTTTGATCAAATAGAGGCTGTGCAATGACATCAGTCAGCTGCCCAAACTCTGTGAGAGTGATGGCGAAGGTTGAGATGAAAGTAGCACCTCAGCCTCTTCATTGATGCTATATGCTAGGTTCCATTCAGCAGTGGACCTACATTTTCTTTAATCTTCCTTTGTCTGTCCTTGTAACTATAAAAGCCCTTCTCAATGCTTTTCACATCCCTTGCCAGCTCTATCTCCATCTGAGCTTTGACTTTCTTAAATACTTCCCTCCCTGGGCAGTATTCCTCCTGGATAATGTAGCTGTCCCTCCACTTTTCTCTGTTTCTGTTTTGTCAGAGCTCTGTCAGGAGTTCCCTGTTCAGCCAAGCTGGCCCCTTCTCTACCTCCTCGGCTTTCTGTATGGCAGGCCAGGTGGTTCTTCCCTTGAGGGTCAGTTACCAACAATGAATGCTTTACAAATATGGCATGTTTTGATTGGAACGACAGTGTATGTAGGTTGAGATGATTGGCCTTTATGAGCACTTAGAATTCAACATAGCCCTTCAGAAAATCTTAATTTGTGTTCCTTTGTACAACAGCTTTTACTTGTATTTTGTTTGCTTAACCTGTGATTGTGTGTATGATTCCACTACCTAAAAGCAAGAATACTGACTAAATTGTTTTAATGACAAATGTTCTTTCGTTTGCAACTAGAGATAAGAACATCTTGTGCTGTAGAATCATGCAGTTCAGCTGGTGTATTTGAAGAAGATGGACTATGAATAAATGTTTTTAAAGATTAATATTAAAATAATTAAATTGGAAATATATTCTGAATGGCACATCCTTAGGTCACAGAAAATTCTCTGTGTTGGTATGTGTATGTATACACATGTATCTAAAAGTACTTTTTGAGCTTGATATGTTTTTGTCTTGTAATGCTCACATCAAGCTATTTTAATGTTAAGGAAACAGCTAGTCTTCTGAAAACTCACGTTCAAGACTTTTGATGATCTGTAGAGGAAGTGTCATATATCAAATGGAAAATAATGCCCATTTTTGATTCCCTGAAATAAAGTATGTGCATGCATCATCTTTAATAAATGCATCTCCATATGGTCTAAGCATTCCGAAGTTGTTAGACCGAATGACAAGACGTAGAGTATACGAAAAATTTTTGGAACAATTAATGTTATTAATTAATGTTATTTTTTTCATCTTTCATTCTTCTGATCAAAGTGTATCAACAATACAGTGATACTCCTTTGGGTCCAGTAGTTTCTCTCCAAGTTATTTTCCAGCAAAATTTTCCATGTAGAAAAGTTGTTACTCTGTTATGCCTAAACAACAGAAGAAAAGGAAATTATAAGTATGCGGTGTGGGCTGATACAGTAGCTGAACCGTCTCAGTTTCTTTGTGAGACACATTGATCGCAGTTGGAATGCTTTCTCTTTTTTCCCCAGCAGTAGACAGTTACCCCAGAAGCTGACTTATTTGTGGACATTTTGTTGTTTGTTGGCTTATGTCTGGAAAACGGTCTACATGCAAAGTTTCCAGTCAAGTACTTAGTTTTTCCCAACATCTGCCTATCTTTGTGTGAGAGAGAATAAGTATTTTTTGGCTCCTCTTTGGTAGGAGGATAAGAAAGCACTGCATAGTTAAGAATTCACAGTCCAAGTGACACCATGAAAACTGCTCATCATATGATTGCAAATAGCCAAATAAATGTACAGCACCTGTGACTAGTCTAGAACTAAATGTACCTTGTGAGCCATGTCAGTTCACTGAGCTGCAATACTGTGAATCAACCTAGAGATGCAGATAGAAAAAACGGTTTGTTTACATATTTATTTATTATTCTATATCTGGTTCCATTTTATCCCCAGGGTTGTCTAACCATTTTTACAGGAAACCTGATTAGTGCCAAGGGTGTAGGGAGACAATGACATAAAGTTGGCATCACTTTACCCCCTACCTGTTACAGTTAGAAATACATCTTGCATCTTGTCCCTCATGATCCCTCATGGCTGTACTGCATCTTGCTTAAGTCTGTCTCCTTTTTTTATGTTTCTTATAAATTTTGTACTACAATTACATAGAATGTTTAAACCTTTGAAGTGAGCTTTTAACTAAATTTTTCCTGGCACTTGTGTCACTTCTTTGATATTGTGCTAAAGTGTGTCTCGGTAACCTCATTGTATTCAAGCCATATAATAAGAAATAAGTAAAGCACTTCAGCATGACTTTCCATTTTGCAAATGGAACACAGTTCAAAATCAAGTCTGGAGAAGGAAAAAAACAAAAAGTATTTATTGTTCTCTTGGAGATGATGATTACAGAGAAATTGAATCTAAAGTAGCAACAAGGTGTTTTTGTTGATTGGGGTTTTTTTCCTCCTTGCGGTTAAAATCGTAGATCTACTGAATACTAACGTGCCTTTTATATTTAGGACTATTTTGAAGAAATGTTTTTTTAGATTTTACTGATACAGTCCTTTCTTCCATTGAAAGTAAACACAGATTTCTGTTGTCCTTGAGGATAATTGCAACCTGATACATTTTGGTTTGATACAGTTTCAGGCTCTTAGCAAATGATTCATCAGTTGCCTGAAGCAAGATGCCAGTTTGTTCTTTTCTGTTTCGGTTCTTTACTTTAACCTGCTGTCTCATAGAGTTTATATCAAATGATCTGAAATATTTTTAATCTGTCACTTTTAGAATGTTTGTTTCTCTTAGTCCTAAAGTGTTTACAAATATGCACCAAATCTGACATGTCTGTGTTTGCAAATGGACGTCAACTTCCTTTTGTGTGCTTTGTGGAAGTTCTATGAAATATATACTTTAGCATTACGTGGAAAATCTTCTCTTTTTTTGTAAAGTTCTTAAATGTTTCAGATTTTGTGTGCTCTTTGGGGTCCCCTTTTAATGCAGATAGTCTTAAAGGAGAATTTTGAGTCCTATAAAACAATGTTGTAATAATGTTTATAAGGATAGTTGGGTAAAATTTAAGCAGTAACAGCAGATATTTATGGGCGTAGTTGTTATGAAATGCAGAGAAGCTTTTTCTCTCAGTGAAGTGATATTTTTCTATATCTGGTAGACAGTTTTATCAGTGATGACTGCTACTCTCACCTTTGTGTAAATGCAGCTCTTTGAATAAGGAATTAAAACCTTCAATTACATTACAAATGTACTTAGGGGGAAAGGGTTTTGTTTTAGTGGAAGTCAGTATTTAAGCAGATGTGAGTAACGCATCACCTGGCAGAATGACAGATGGGTTCTTGTGAAAGATCTGTGAAATAAACTACCCTTTTTTTGTCCACACTGCCTGATGATTGATGGTTACTGTATGGCTGGGATCTTTTTCAGTAACCCTGTAATACAAGATCCAGAAAGTGAAAATCCTCCCAGAATGAAAAGACACATTAAATGATCGTAAACAGAACACTTTTTATTGGGCAACCACTCTCCTGGTCTTTCAACATTTTATAAGATTGATGCCCTGTACCAGACAGGAAACAAAACGTCTGTTATGCTGTATGCCTCCATAAGAAAAAACTTTCACCACAGTGGATTCAGCATCTTGAGTATAAATGTACCTGTAAGACCTTTTTTTTTTCTTTCTGGTATTTGTTTACTTGTAAGTTGCTTCAGAGTAAATCAAGCTTCATGACTCAGAAATGCTTTTTTCTGTAGCTTTTTTGAAATGTCCCTTGAATACAGCAGGTCATTGGCTGTAATAATATAAAGCAGTGAATAGATGATATATAAGTGAATACATAACCAACATACGATTTACTATGAAATACTATGTGTAGTCAAGCTAAATTCCCAGCTTTCAAACTCATAAATTGAGTTTGTTATTCAGGAGTGATTTAAAAGAAAAGCTGTATTTATTCATTGTTCTCTCTGATTATTTGTCTGGGAATGCAGTTTCTCCCTTCTGCCCATAAACTAACAGATCTTTAATGTAGTCTGAAAGATAACATTTTCTAGCTAGCAGGAAGCTATGAAAAAAATAAAAAATAATGAGCAAGAAGTATTTTCTCCAGCAAAATTTCCCGAGAGGTCATATCAAAAGTGAAACATTGTCCTTATTAACAGGCAGTATATAGCTAGCCCTTCATCCCCCCCACCCTCAAAACCCACACGAAGACCCTTCTGTAAGCTCTCTAAATTCTCAACTTAGTGCATACATCCAGCTTGAGGAGAATTTTTTAATTCACTTCCTTAAGTTCAGATTTGCTTGCTTATCATGTTTAGGAAAAGCAAGCTAATAGAATTGGATGATATTGTCAAATATGATATGAAGCACGCCATTGAACGTGTACGAAACCTCAAGAAAAAAATTGCAGCTGAATGAGCGTATCCCTTCAGTGTTGGGTTTTTTTCACATCTATTATTTCTTTGAAGAGTAGTGCCACCCAACCTCTAGAACTCTTTCTTCTGACAGTCCATAAGCCCTGTCTTGAAGGAAGCATGGAAAAACTTTCAAACCCAGGCAGTTTTATTTTCTTATTTAAATACTTTATATCAATATACACTGCATTGTGTGAGATTCCCACAGCCTCTCTTAAAATTTGTCAGGAATTTCTAGCCAAAAACTTTGAAACCTTCCAGCACATCATTTTCAAGGCCCTGATGTTAAAATAAATAAATGAATAGCTTCTACCAGATTTAAGCTTTTGTAAGAACAGATTTGCATATATACCTTAGAAAGAGGTAATTTTTGTTAAAGAATTTAAAGCGTTGCACTTGCATGGTGCCAACTTACTGGTTCACCTTTTTGTTGTTCCAGGAAGATCACTTTTTGAACAAATCAATAAGTCATCCGCTGCAGGCCTTGGCTTGCCTGCTCAGATTGTACCCAAAGCAGCTGACCTTTTTTCCTTTTTTTAAAATTTCTTTTTTGTAATGACAATAACCTGGTTTTGTGTGTGTGTGTGT